>NC_067399.1:562813205-563115348 GCF_016432865.1 Antechinus flavipes
TTACTTGCCATCTTGTTAACCCCTGCTTATGCTTTTCTCCTTTCCTTCCTCCTCTCCCCTTCCCCAGTATTAAACTTGTGAGCACTAGTTGCTTCTCACAGCTCTCCCTTTTTAGTATCCCTCCCCCCACTTTAGAGTTCCTCCCCATATCTTACCCTTTTTCCTTGCAATTTTTGTATTCCTTTCTGCTTAGCTTACTCTTTCCCTTTTCACTTTTCCCCTCCCACTTTTCAACGAAGTGGGAGAAGTTTCACCATAAATAGAATAGCTCTAATATTTTTCTCTTTAAGCCAATTCTGATGGCAGTAAGATACACATTATGTTCATCCCCCTCCATTCTTTCTCTCAGCTATAATAGGTTTCCTTTGCCTCTTCATAAGATGTAGTACCCTCACTTTACCCTTTTCTGGGTACATCTTCCTTTTCACTTCTAGTTTCTAGAACAAAATATACATATGTTCTTTATATATCTTTATAGAAGAAATATAGTTCCCAAGATTTCTTTTTACCTTTTTAGGTTTCTCTTGAGTTCTATATTTGTAGATCAAACTTTTTGTTTAGTTCCGTTTTTTTCATCAAAAAATAGATGAATTTCACTTATTTTGTTAAATGTCCATCTTCTTCCCTGGAAAAAGATGCTCATTTTGGCTGGGTAAGTTATTTTTGGCTGCATACCAAGTTTCTTAGCCTTTTGGAATGTCATATTCCAGGCCCTTCAATTCTTTAATGTGGATGCTGCTAGATCTTGAGTAATCCTTATTGTGGCTCCTCTATATTTGAATTGATTTTTTTCTAGCAGCTTGCAGTATTTTTTCCTTCATCTGATAGTTCTGGAGTTTGGCCACTATATTTCTTAGAGTTTTGATTTTGGGGTCCCTTTCAGTAGGTGATTAATGAATTCTTTCAATGTCTATTTTACCCTCTGTTTCTATAACTTCTAGGCAGTTCTCTTTCATAATTTCCTGTAAAATAATGTTCAGGTTCTTTTTTTCATCATATTTTTCAAGGAGTCCAATAATTCTGAAGTTATCTCTCCTAGATCTATTTTCCAGGTCTTTTGTTTTCCCAAGAAGGTATCTGATATTTTTTCCCATTGTTTCATTTTTTTTTAGTTTTGTTTGATTCTTGGTGTCTCCTCAAGTCATTCATTTCCATTTGTCCAATTATGATTTTTAATGAGGTATTTTCTTCACTCACTTTTGAAAATATCTTTTTCCAATTGTCCAACTGAGTTTTTAAGTGAATTGTTTTGTGCTATGGAGCTTTTTTTTTTTCCATTTTGCCAATTTTATTTTTTAAAGAGCTACTTTCTTTTTCCAACTCACTAATTCTGTTTTTCAAGGATTTGATTTCTTTATCCACTCTATCTTTAAATGAGTGGGATGACTTATCCAGATTCTCTTGTCAAGATTCCCTTTCCTCTTCCCATTTTTCTTCTAGCAGTCTTGTAAGAGCCTTTTTAATTTCTTCTATGAGAGTCTTGTGTTGAGGACTAGATCATATCCTCCTTTGAGGATTCATCTGGAGACAGTCTGTTTTTTAATCTCCTCAGGGCTTAAAATCTGCTCTCTATCCAAATAGAAGCTATCAATGGTTAGTGTCTGTTTTGCTTTTTTGCTCATTTTGTCAAAGAAGAATCAAAGAAAACAAACTAATTGCAGTCTGCTTTTTTTTGGGGAGGGCTGGATGGTATTACCAAGCTTCCTCTACAGACTGCAGGGGGCAGCAGCGAGGCACTAGCAGGATAGCAATGGTTGTGCTGTGTCTGTGCTCTTAGACTCTGAGACTCTGAGAGTGTGCTCTGGGTGGGTGTGGCCAGGTCCAGAGAGACCCTAGCTTTTCGAGATTATAGTCTTTATCCCCTGTGTTTTTAGCTTCTCTGCTTGTCTAATGGCTGGCTGCTAGGGCAAAGTAGCCAACACTGTAATAAAGCTCTCCTCACAGAAACGGCTGAGATCACACCCCACCTCTCTCTGCTCTGCTCAGCTGTGAGCTGTCTGCCTTACTTTGTCTGCTATGCTGCCACTGCCTGCCTTCAGTTTGTGCCAGATTTATCTTTCCCCACCCACATGTAAAAACAGATCTTTTCTGGCAAATTTTGAGGATACCTTCTTTTGGTAATTATTTGTGGTTTTTTTTTTTTTCAGTCAAACACTAATTCAGAGGCTTGTCATGAAATAAATTATTCTGAGAGAAAAGACAGAGCTTAAGTAGATGAGTGTGTCCTCTCTACCATCTTGGCTGGAAGTCTGCCATCCTGAAATTGTTAAGGGATCTTTCAGAACTTTAGAGATATCTAAACTAAAGCATGGTAAAGCAAAGAATGTCTTGCTGTTGTTGTTTAGTTGTTTTTCAGTTGTGACTTACTCTTCATGACCTCATTTCAGGTTTTGTTTTTTTTTTTTTTGACAAAGATACTGCAGTAGTTTGCCATTGCCTTCTCTAGGTCATTTTTACAGATGAGGAAACTGAGGCAAACAGGGTTAAGTGACTTGATCAGTATTATAGAGCTAGTAAGTGCCTGGGCCTGATTTGAACTCAGGAAGATGGGTTTTCTGATTTGAAGTCTGGCTGTTTATCCACTGTGTTAAATAATTTTAAATATCAATGTAGTGAGTAGAGTACTGAACTTGGAGTCAGAGAAGACCCAAGTACAAATCTAGTCTCAGAAACTTTATATCACTTAATCTTTACCTTACTCAGGTCAGGGTTACTAAAATGATCAAATGAGATATTAGTAAGTGCTCAGCATAGTGCCTGACCCATGCAGTTGATAAATAAGTGTTCCTTCCCTTGCTCTCCCATTTATCTGGAGATAAGAATCCCAGGATTGAAAAGAACTTCAGAGGGTCACCAGACTACCTTCTCAATTTTTGTCTCATTTGCTACTTTGTACAGAACACCTTTTTTTTTTTATTATAACAAATACTATTTTTTTCATTTTAGAAGTAAAAAAAACTCAAACATTTCCTCATTTTGTAAGTAGCTATTTCTGTCCATTAAGATGGTGTAATTTCCCTGATTTTACTGGAAGCCACTCACAACCTTGGATTCGTGCTATCATTTCTCTCTAGGATTTGATGATGTTAGATGTCATTTCTATTTTGAAGTAAATCAAATTGTGGTATACCTAATTTACAGATTTTTTTTTCCTAGAGAAAGATGAATAGCATGAAAAAGGCTTGAGTCTTTGAAATAAAGGAAAGATACTGTAATTCATAATGCAGTTCACTAAAATGGTATTGATGTTCTTGATTTATTTATATAGCTAGATTCATTTGCCATGTTGTAAGCTTTAGTTTTTAAAGTTAATGCTTTTTAGTAAAAGCTAAATAAAATCCACTATTTATGTGGCAAGTATACATTTTTCTTTAGGATGTTAGTCAACAATTATCTATGGCATCTGGCCTTTTGTTATATCTTGGATCTCTCAGGCTACCTGCTAAAAACCAGAGCTGCCTTCTCAAAATAGTATTTTAAATGTGTTGTCAATGAAATCAATTATATTGAAAATCAGTTTTATATATTTATATATATAAAAACTTTACAACTATATAAAAACTATAAATGTATAGAGGTAAGTCATTTACATACCTATACTACATATCATGTGTATATGTATGGGTCAAAACCCAAGAATTCTGATCTATGGAATAGTTTGTGATCACTATGATGTTTCCAGTGATTAGATATTGTGTGAAATCTGTCTTGAAATACCACTTTATGCTTACCAATGACTCCAATATGAATCTCCAGGGCATTATTACCTAGTATTGATGATCTCTAGCATGTAGCTTCAAAATATACCAATTCAAACAAAAGGAAAACCACAAAAATTCACCTAATTCTACATAAATTTTTTTCACTAGCTGACTCTATGTCCTCATTTGGGGCAGAGGAGGATCGGGAGAGGAAAACGTGCAAATTGAACCTTACTTGATTAAAAAGAAAAATTTCTGAAAACAAAGAATGAATATCACAGATATAATCTAGGGCTATCAGAGATTATATCAGGAGGAAATGGCTGATATTTCTTATCCTAATCAATTAGAAAGACTTTGGAAACAGGTTCAATATTAGACTGCACGTCTGTTACCTGAGGAGGTCAGTGCTAGTGGATTGAAAAGTACTTTACACATAAAGTAAGGTGTAAGAAGACTGGTAAGGTAGGAGGGGGCTAGATTTTTAAGGAATTTAAATGCCAAACAGAGGATCTTGTATTTGTCTCTAGAAGTGAAAAGAAGGTACTGGGTTATTTTATGAAAAGTGACATGGTCAAATCTATTCTTTAAGCTGGTTTTAAAATATAATTTTTTTAAGCCGGACTGTGTATAGAAGTGTGAGTTTTTTAATCCAAGAAATGTAAAACGTGTCATGGGGTTGTCTCAATAAATTTCTATAGATGAGATAAACCAAATCTTCTTCACTAACAGGGGCATGGTGCCAGTGCCTTTGGTTCTATCTCTGAGATTATTATGTTCCTCTTTGAACTAAATTTTGCTATTATGAGTTAGGAAATGTGTTTCTTTTGGGTCTTCATATAGCATCAGATAATGGTAATTTCTTCATGACCAAAAGATTATGTGTGTTTCATTGTATGTATGTTATAAATTAACAACTCTAAAGAAAAGTAACTTTCATAATGGTAGTGAACTTTAGATCTTGAGCATGATAATGCTCTTCAATTTACTCTTGGTGAGATCAGGAACATATCAAAAGAATATGACTATGATAAATGCCACAAAATAGCCTTTTCATTTCTTCTAGAAACAATTTATATTGCCTAGTAGAAGGACATTCTAGACCATGAAATGCATTATGCTTTAAGTCATAGCTCTCTAAATGGAAATACATCCAGGATCTTTTCATTGATTAAAATTTTTACATGCATTTTTGCTGACACATAGTTCTTTCATGTCATATTTCCATTCAATTTTTTTTTTGATGTAGACATATATATATATATATATATATATATATATACATATATATATATATATATATATATATTTAAAATATGATTATTTTGGGCTAGATGGTTGACTTTCCTTTGTCTATTGTTTATCATCCACCAGTTCCAGAACTAAATTGAATACTACTGATGGTTTAACTGCCTATGTCTTTAGTTGATAGTTCCATCTTGAATTGAAAGTAGATGAGTGAAACTAACTCTTTTTTAGAATAGTAAAGTATTTTGCCTCTTAAACTGGTTTCATTGAATTTATGGTCTTTAAGGCAAATATAAGATTTCATCATTTATGTAGATAGTTCTAAGGTTCTTATACCTTAGAGTATGGTAGATTGTGGTAGAAATATTGTGAATATTTTGAAAAAAATAGTAAACCACCTAAGACTATGATCTTTATTATTTGTCAAATAATAGTTTTATCAAAATTATTTTTAAAACTTTAATTTGTTTATCCATCATTGACATCAAGCTCTGAGAGGGAAAATGTATTTCAGTAAATATTTCCTTTAAGTATGTAAGTTGTTATGTCATTTTGGCATATATATTATACATAAACATATAGATGATGCAGTGGATAGAACACTGAGTTTGGCACTAGAAAGATTCATAATCTTAAGTTCAAATCCAGCTTCAGACACTTATTAGTTGTATGATCCTCAGCATATTGTTTACCCATTTACTTTATGTTGCACATCTTTAAAATGAGCTATAGAAGGAAATGGCAAATTATTTCTGTCAAAGAAATTCCAAATGGAGAAATGGAGGGTCAGATGTGACTGAAAAAATGACTCAACAAGAAATTGTCTATGGAATCTTTTAATATCTTTCTTGAAGATAATCTATTTTGATTTTTCTTTTATTCAAAACTGTGATTATGCATGCCTTATTTTTTCAGTATATTAAATTTTATTTAAGACTTTATCTTTAAATCTTTATATATGCCTATGTTTTAGGTACATTCAGAGCATTGGTGGATTTTGCTTTCTAGATGACAGTTTAAAACATAGAACTGATGGATTCCTGGCCTGGCATGAAGTATACCTACGAAGGTCTCATAATAACACATTTATCTGTAGTCTTGCAAATCTAATCGAGAGGACTTCAAATGGAAAAAGAAGGAAGAGACAGAAATTTGCTAATGTGTTTATACATACAAAGTAGTTATAAAATAGGAAGAAATATATCAGTAGAATTTTCCTACAAAAAAAGTAAGCAGTAAAACTTACCTTTTTATATGTCTATTTTCAAATACACAAATATGACTAACAAATAAGGCTTTTAAAATATACTAAAGCAAGGAAGCCCATTTGACTTCATAGGTTTCACTAAAAATTATTGGAATGATACCCGTTTCTGTAATGTGACTGTATATAACTTATTCAAAAGGAACAAGATGTGTGGAAAAAAAAAACTTTGAAAAGAATATTTCTATAAAAGAAGAATTTTCAGATGGGCATTTTGTGTAGGTAATAGAGAATGCAGGTTTCTGTCTATTATATATACAGAATCTATAACTGGATTAATACTAAAGAAACAAATTGGGCTATTCCTTTTGTGCTGACAAAAAAAAGGAAAAAAGAAAACTTTATAGATAGTGTAAAAGAAAAATGAAAATTTATATTTATAACTCTGAAAGTAAATAGACTGAAGTCTTCTTTTAAAAAAAGGGAGGAATGTTCTATAACAGATCATAAAGCCAAGAATCTTAGTTTGAAGGGAACAATAATACTCAACACAATATATATGACAAGTAGGCATGGTGACTTTTCTTTGAGACTTTAAGAAAGACCAAAACTACTACTTCCTGGAACAGTCCATTTTTATTTTAGAAATTTGAAATTTGGAGAGTTATCTCCTTATCCCAAAACTTCATTTACTTCTTTTCAGTATTGGTTGGACTTTCATTTCTTCTTCTCACCCAGAATCAGGCAGAAAAAGACTTATTTCTTAGACCTTCATATATGTGAAGACAACTATCATGTCCTCCCAAACTTTCTTTAGGCTAGTTGCTTCTTCTCATCTCAGAAACATATCTCTATTGAATATTTTTGTACTGTACATTTTAGTAGCAAGGTGCTTCTTGGTAAAAAAGATAGAACATTTGAAAATTTTTGCCTTCTATTTGTACTTAATTATAATTGGGGCATGTACCATCTGCAATAGTCCCAGTTCTTCTGTTATATTCTTCTTTTCCCCAATACAACTTACAACAAAACCCAAAAATATTTGTGGTCCTTTCAATTCAATTCAGTTCAACAATAACAATGACAACAAAATTTAAAGTATTACTGTGTGTCTGGAACTGTATGGGATGCGATCAATGCAAAGACAAAAATAAAATAATTTCCCATCAAGGATTTTACATCTTATTGAGTAAAAAGAACATATATGTGCACAAATCAATACACAAAATATACAAAGAGATAATTAATTGGGTAACATATCTTTGTCACTGAAGTTCCAAAATTGTTTATTATATTTCTAGGAGAAGTAAATTTGAGGTTCATCTACATCCATGTTGGGGCAAGTAGGTGACATAGTATATAGAAGCCCAGACCTGGAATTAGGAAAACTCACTTTTTTTTTAGTTCAAATGTGGCCTCAGACACTTACTAGTAGTGTGAATCTGGGCAAGTCACTTAACCCTGTTTGCCTTAATTCCTGATTTGAAAATGAGCTGGAGAAGGAAATGGCAAATAATTCCAGTTTCTTTGCCAAGAAAACCCCAAATTAGGTCTTGAAGAGTCAAACAACTAAAAAACAACTTCATAATATCAACATTGTATGGATTCTATCAAACTGTACTTTCCCCTCTATTTTTAACTTCTGGGAATTTTTCATTTTTTCCCTGAAATCTTATTCATGTACTTTGTTTTATTATCTTTTTAATTGGAGATCAATAATTTTCAGATTTTTACTCTGATCTCTATCCTCTGTTACTTTCAGCTTGATTTTTTTCTTCTAGTTGTTCTTTGTAAAAAATTATTTTATTTATTTGTTCTTTAATCCCTATATTTTTGATTTCCATCTGAACTATTTTATTTCTCAGAATAAGTAGTTTTTTTAATATAGATTTTTCACTGAATGTTCCAAACTATTGGATTTTGTCTGTATTTTTTGTTTCCTTATACTTTTCATATGTATAGCCTTCATTTTCATGAAAGTAATTCAGTCCAATATAATAAATATTAATTAAGCAACAACTGGGTACCAGGTATTGTGCCTAAGGTCTGGGAATATAATTAATAAAAAAGAAAGACTCTCCCTGGCCTCAAAGAGCTTATAATCTAATCAGAGTGAGATAGCATAGGAAAGGAGTTGGGTAAGTGGGAGGGAAGGGTGATGATGGTAGAGAAACCAGGGCTGTATACAATGTGGGAACATCTTCTTCCTTAGAGTTGAAACCAGACAGAGCAGTAGATGCAATATAGAGTGAGCCTGAAAAGTCCAGGCATTGCTCAATATAAAGGAAATTATTGAGCTATATTTGCTACTTTACATTCTAGATCTCCAGCAAAGAAAGGAAGCCTAGTGAAATGGTGTCAGTCAAGGCTCAAATTAGCAGTATAGTGGTGAGATTAAAAGTGATATTTTATTACTTTGTGCACTATAATATGTTTAACCATTCCTCAAACAATAATTACGTACTTTGTTTCTAGTTATTTAATATTTTTTTAAAGTGCTGCTATCAGACTTCCGGCCAAGATGGCGGAGAGGAAATACACTTCTGTGTAACCTCCGTGTTTTTCTCTCACTATTCATTTCATTTCATGCCTCTGAATTAATGCTCGACTGAAAAAAAACCATACAATTACTTACCAAGAGAAACCATCCTTGAGACTCGTCAAGAAAGGTCTGTTTTTGCGCGAGGGCGGGGACGGTATTTGGAAGCAGTCTGCGGGCAGCAGCTGCAACCAGAGCACAGATAGCAGCTCAGAACCGGGTAGAGCGGAGAGGGGGTAGGGCGCGATCGCAGCCATCTCTGTGGGGAGAGCTTTGCTACAGGAGCAAGTCAGCAGCCCAGCAGAGAAGCTAAAAACACCGGGGGTGAAGAATACAACCCCAAACAGCTGGAGTCTCTCGGGACCTGGCCACCCCTCCCCCACAGTGTCTTAGCCCGCTCGGATCTCAGAGCGCTCGGATCTCAGCGCGCAGGCGCCATAGCACAGTAGGACCCGTGCCTCACGAATACCCTGCCCCTCCCCCAAAGAAAGCAGCCTCCATTCAAGGGGTTTTTTTCCTTCTGTTTCTTTGATAGTTTGTCTTTGATAAATAGACAGAATGAGCAAGAAACTGAAAAAGAATTTAACCCTGGACAGCTTTTATACAGATAAAGAGCAGACTCCAAACCCTGAGGAGACTAAAAACAAACAGTCCCCAGGTGAATCCCCGAAGGAGGAGACCTTATGTCCCTCAGCACAGATGAATCTCATGGAGGAAATTAAAAAGGCTCTCACAAGGGAGCTAGAAGAAAAATGGGAAAAGGAGAGGGAGGCTCTGCAAAAGGAGAGGGAGGCTTGGCAAAAGAGCCTGGAGAAGTCAGTTAAAGAGAGAGTGGATAAAGAAACCAAATCCTTGAAAAATAGGATTGGTGAACTGGAAAACAAAATTGGCGAAATGGAAAAAAATTCCACAGAACAAAAGAACTCAATTGGACAATTAGAAAAAGATCTTAAAAAAGTGAGTGAAGAAAATACCTCACTGAAAATCAGGGTCGAACAATTGGAATTGAATGACTCGAGGAGACAAGAAGAATCAGTCAAGCAAATCCAAAAAAATCAAACAATGGAGAAAAATGTGAAATACCTTCTGGGGAAGACAACAGACCTGGACAACAGATCCAGGAGAGACAACCTGAGAATCATCGGACTTCCAGAAAAGTATGATGAAAAAAAAAGCCTGGACACTATCTTCCAGGAAATTATCAAAGAGAACTGCCCAGAAGTCATAGAAACAGAAGGTAAAATAGACATTGAAAGAATTCATCGATCCCCTACTGAAAGGGATCCTAAAATCAAAACACCAAGGAATATAGTGGCCAAATGCCAGAACCCTCAGGCAAAGGAAAAAATACTGCAAGCGGCTAGAAAAACCCAATTCAAGTATCAAGGAGCCACAATAAGGATCACCCAGGATCTGGCAGCATCCACATTAAAGGATCGAAGGGCCTGGAATATGATATTCCGAAAGGCTAAGGAACTTGGTATGCAACCAAAAATAACTTACCCAGCGAGATTGAGCATCTTTTTCCAGGGAAGAAGATGGACATTCAACGAAATAAGCGAACTTCATCTATTTCTGATGAAAAAGCCAGAACTTAACAAAAAATTCGATCTACAAGCACAGAACTCAAGAGAAATCTAAAAAGGTAAAGATTAATCTTGGGAACTATATTTCGGCTGTAAAGATGTATAAAGAATACATGTATACCTTGTTCTAGAAACTAGTTGTGGAAAGGACATTGTACTAGAAAAAAGGGAAAGTGGGGGTACTACATTTCATGAAGAGGCAAAGAAAACCTAGTATATCTGAGAGAAAGAATGGAGGGGGATGAATATAGTGGGTATCTTACTGCCTTCAGAATTGGCATTAAGAGAAAAATTTTAGACATATTCAATCTATGGTGAAACTTCTCCCACCTCATTGAAAAGTGAGAAGGGAAAAGTGAAAAAGGAAGGAATAAGCCAAGTGGAAGGGAATACGGTAACTGGGAGGGAAAGGGGCAAGTTGGGGGGGGGGACTCTAAGGGGGGGGGAGGAATACTGAAAAAGGGAGGGCTGTGAGAAGCAAGGGGAGCTCACAAGCTTAATACTGGGAAGGGGGGTAAGGGAGGGGGTAAGGGAGTAAGAAGGGAGAAAAGCATAAACCGGGGTTAACAAGATGGCAAGTAATACAGAATTGGTCATTTTAACCATAAATGTGAACGGGGTAAACTCCTCTATAACGAGGAAGCGGTTAGCAGAATGGATCAAAAGCCAGAATCCTACAATATGTTGTATACAGGAAACACACCTGAAGCGGGGTGATACATGCAGGTTAAAGGTAAAAGGTTGGAGCAAAATCTACTATGCTTCAGGTGAAGCCAAAAAAGCAGGGGTAGCCATCCTGATCTCAGATCAAGCTAAAGCAAAAATTGATCTAATCAAAAGAGATAAGGAAGGGCACTATATCTGGCTAAAGGGTAGAATGAATAATGAAGAAGTATCTATATTAAATATATATGCACCAAGTAGTGTAGCATCTAAATTCTTAAAAGAGAAATTAAGAGAGCAGCAAAAAGAAATAGACAGTAAAACTATAATAGTGGGAGATCTCAACCTTGCACTCTCAGAATTAGATAAATCAAACCACAAAATAAATAAGAAAGAAGTCAAAGAGATAAATAGAATACTAGAAAAATTAGATATGATAGATCTCTGGAGAAAATGTAATGGGGACAGAAAGGAGTACACCTTCTTTTCAGCAGTTCATGGAACTTATACAAAAATTGATCATATATTAGGACATAAAAACCTCAAACTCAAATGCAGTAAGGCAGAAATAGTGAATGCATCCTTTTCAGACCATGATGCATTGAAAATTACATTCAATAAAAAGCCACAGGAAAGTAGACCAAAAAATAATTGGAAACTAAATAATCTCATACTAAAGAATGATTGGGTGAAACAGCAAATTATAGACATAATTAATAACTTCATCCAAGAAAATGACAATAATGAGACATCATACCAAAATGTATGGGATGCAGCCAAAGCGGTAATAAGGGGAAATCTCATATCTCTAGAGGCCTATTTGTATAAAATAGAGAAAGAGAAGGTCAATGAATTGGGCTTGCAACTAAAAATGCTAGAAAAGGAACAAATTAAAAACCCCCAATCAAACACTAAACTTGAAATTCAAAAAATAAAAGGAGAGATCAATAAAATTGAAAGTAAAAAAACTATTGAATTGATTAATAAAACTAAGAGTTGGTTCTATGAAAAAACCAACAAAATAGACAAACCCTTAGTAAATCTGATTAAAAAAAGGAAAGAGGAAAATCAAATTGTTAGTCTTAAAAATGAAAAGGGAGAACTCACCACTAACGAAGAGGAAATTAGAGCAATAATTAGGAGTTACTTTGCCCAACTTTACGCCAATAAATTCGACAACTTAAATGAAATAGAAGAATACCTCCAAAAATATAGCTTACCTAAACTAACAGAGGAAGAAGTAAATATCCTAAACACTCCTATCTCAGAAAAAGAAATAGAACAAACTATCAATCAACTCCCTAAGAAAAAAACCCCAGGACCAGATGGATTTACATCTGAATTCTATCAAACATCTAAAGATCAATTAACTCCAATGCTAAATAAACTATTTGAAGAAGTAGGGATTGAAGGAGTCCTACCAAACTCCTTTTATGACACAGATATGGTACTGATACCTAAACCAGGTAGGCCGAAAACAGAGAAAGAAAATTATAGACCAATCTCCCTAATGAATATTGATGCTAAAATCTTAAATAAAATATTAGCAAAAAGATTACAGAAAATCATCCCCAGGATAATACACTATGACCAAGTAGGATTTATACCAGGAATGCAGGGCTGGTTCAATATTAGGAAAACTATTAACATAATTGACTATATCAACAACCAACCAAACAAAAACCATATGATCATTTCAATAGATGCAGAAAAAGCATTTGATAAAATCCAACAGCCATTCCTAATAAAAACACTTGAGAGCATAGGAATAAAAGGACTTTTCCTTAAAATAGTTAGGAGCATATATTTTAAACCTTCAGTAAGCATCATATGCAATGGGGAAAAACTGGAACCTTTCCCGGTAAGATCTGGAGTGAAGCAAGGTTGCCCACTATCACCATTATTATTCAATATTGTATTAGAAACACTGGCCTCTGCAATAAGAGTCGAGAAAGAGATTAAAGGAATTAGAGTAGGCAATGAGGAAACCAAATTATCACTCTTTGCAGATGATATGATGGTATACCTAGAAAACCCCAGAGATTCTACTAAAAAGCTATTAGAAATAATTCATAATTTTAGCAAAGTAGCAGGATACAAAATAAATCCCCATAAATCCTCAGCATTCTTATACACCACCAACAAAATCCAAGAGCAAGAGATACAAAGAGAAATTCCATTCAAAATAACTGTTGATAGCATAAAATATTTGGGAATCTACCTACCAAAGGAAAGTCAGGAATTATATGAGCAAAATTACAAAAAAGTTTTCACACAAATAAAGTCAGACTTAAATAATTGGAAAAATATTAAGTGCTCTTGGATAGGCCGAGCAAATATAATAAAGATGACAATACTCCCTAAACTAATCTATTTATTTAGTGCTATACCAATCAGACTTCCAAGAAAATATTTTAATGATTTAGAAAAAGTAACAACAAAATTCATATGGAACAATAAAAAGTCGAGAATCTCAAGGGAATTAATGAAAAAAAAATCAAATGAAGGTGGTCTAGCTGTACCTGATCTAAAATTATATTATAAAGCAGCAGTCACCAAAACCATCTGGTATTGGCTTAGAAATAGATTAATTGATCAGTGGAAAAGGTTAGGTTCACAAGACAGAATAGTCAACTATAGCAATCTAGTGTTTGACAAACCCAAAGATTCTAAATTTTGGGATAAGATTTCATTATTTGATAAAAACTGCTGGGATAACTGGAAATTAGTATGGCAGAAATTAGGCAAGGACCCACACTTAACACCACATACCAAGATAAGATCAAAATGGGTCCATGACCTAGGCATAAAGAACGAGATTATAAATAAATTAGAGGAACATAGGATAGTTTATCTCTCAGACTTGTGGAGGAGAAAGAAATTTGTGACCAAAGATGAACTAGAGACCATTACCAATCACAAAATAGAAAATTTTGATTATATCAAATTAAAAAGCCTTTGTACAAACAGAACGAATGCAAACAAGATTAGTAGGGAAGTAACAAACTGGGAAAACATCTTTACAATTAAAGGTTCTGATAAAGGCCTCATTTCCAAAATATATAGAGAACTGACTCAAATTTATAAAAAATCAAGCCATTCTCCAATTGATAAATGGTCAAAGGATATGAACAGACAATTTTCAGATGAAGAAATTGAAACTATTACCACTCACATGAAAGAGTGTTCCAAATCACTATTGATCAGAGAAATGCAAATTAAGACAACTCTGAGATATCACTACACACCTGTCAGATTGGCTAAGATGACAGGAAAAAATAATGATGAATGTTGGAGGGGATGCGGGAAAACGGGGACATTGATGCATTGTTGGTGGAGTTGTGAACGAATCCAGCCATTCTGGAGAGCGATCTGGAATTATGCCCAAAAAGTTATCAAACTGTGCATACCCTTTGATCCAGCAGTGTTTCTATTGGGCTTATACCCCAAAGAGATACTAAAAAAGGGAAGGGGACCTGTATGTGCCAAAATGTTTGTAGCAGCCCTGTTTGTAGTGGCTAGAAACTGGAAAATGAATGGATGCCCATCAATTGGAGAATGGCTGGGTAAATTGTGGTATATGAATGTTATGGAATATTATTGCTCTGTAAGGAATGACCAGCAGGATGAATACAGAGAGGCTTGGAGAGACCTACATGGACTGATGCTAAGTGAGATGAGCAGAACCAGGAGATCATTATACACTTCGACAACGATATTGTATGAGGATGTATTCTGATGGAAGTGGATTTCTCTGACAAAGAGACTTAACTGAGTTTCATTGGAGAAATGATGGACAGAAACAGCTACACCCAAAGAAGGAATACTGGGAAATGAATGTGAACTATTTGCATTTTTGATTTTCTTCCCGAGTTATTTTTACCTTCTGAATCCAATTCTCCCTGTGCAACAAGAGAACTGTTCGGTTCTGCAAATATGTATTGTATCTAGGATATACTGCAACATGTTTAGCATATATAGGACTGCTTGCCATCCTGGGGGGGGGAGGGGGAGGGAGGGAGGGGAAAAAACGAAACATAAGTGATTGCAAGGGATAATGTCGTGTAGAAATTATCCTGGCATGGATTCTGTCAATGCGAAGTTATTATTAAATAAAATAAAATTTATTAAAAAAAAAAAAAAGGAAAGAAGAAGTTTGAAACAGAAAAAAAATAAAGTTTATGAGTAGTATATTATACCTCAATAAATGTATATTGAATCAAATAAGGAAGAGTTAAGGGTAAGGGCTAGGTAAGGGTAAAAGGTTAAAGTTCATTACCAAACTAACTATTGATTCTTGTGTCCAAAAAAAAAAATGGTATTGGGAAGGAAACAGAAGAAATACTAAAATCCTTTAAATATCAAAAATCTTAAATACATAAAAAACACAGATGTACAACAACGATAAAAGGCACAAAAGAGTCTTTAGACCTTTTTTTATTTTTTTATTTTTTAACTTCTTCAGATTTTGATAAGGAAAAATAACACTCTCCTGCCTTTAACCTTAATGTCTCTTGGAACTAGGTCAGAGTTGGAACAAATTAGACTTTTTTGTCTTGCTTTTTCTAAGTTTATGTCTTTGACTTTCTTATTCAATTATTTCTTCTAACTCATCTGAGAAAGAAAAAAAACTCTATATATTTAAATGCCTATTAGAAAACGCAATTTTTTATCTCAGTAACTAGAACTAACAATATGAAAATGACTGTCAATCCCAAAGAGATACTAAAGAAGGGAAAGGGACCTGTATGTGCCAAAATGTTTGTGGCAGCCCTGTTTGTAGTGGCTAGAAACTGGAAATTGAATGGATGCCCATCAATTGGAGAATGGCTGGGTAAATTGTGGTATATGAATGTTATGGAATATTATTGTTCTGTAAGAAATGACCAACAGGATGAATACAGAGAGGCTTGGAGAGATTTACATGAACTGATGCTAAGTGAAATGAGCAGAACCAGAAGATCATTATACACTTCGACAACGATATTGTATGAGGATGTATTCTGATGGAAGTGGATTTTTTTGACAAAGAGACCTAACTGAGTTGCAATTGATAAATGATGGACAGAAGCAGCTACACCCAAAGAAAGAACACTGGGAAACGAATGTGAACTATTTGCATTTTTGTTTTTCTTCCCGGGTTATTTTTACCTTCTGAATCCAATTCTCCCTGTGCAACAAGAGAACTGTTTGGTTCTGCAAACATATATTGTATCTAGGATATACTGATATATTGTATACTAGGATATACTACTATATATTTAACATATATAGGACTGCTCGCCATCTAGGGGAGGGGGTGGAGGGAGGGAGGGGAAAAATCGGAACAGAAGCGAGTGCAAGGGATAATGTTGTAAAAAATTACCCTGGCATGGGTTCTGTCAATATAAAGTTATTATTAAATAAAATAAAATATAAAAAAAAAATAAAGTGCTGCTATCTTTTATTGTATATGGAACTTTTCTTTCAGTCAATCTTTCCCCTGTTGGAATGTTTGCTTAGTAATGGGATCTTTGGGTCAAAGGATATGGACATTTTTGAAACTTTCTTATTGAATTTAATGGATGGTAGAGAGGGAAATGGTGAATTTTGTTTCCTAATTTTAGAAATTATCATCTAGTGATCTAGTATGTGTGTGTCTTTTGGAATATCACTGATGAAGTTGAAACAATCTGGATTTGGAGCTAATTCCCAGTATTGGACTTTTAATCTTTATTTCTTGTGACATTGAACAAATTGCTTAAACTTTCTGAGCTTGAATTTCCTCATTTATGTAAAAGGAGAAAGTTTAAGTAGATGACCTCTAAGATATCTTCTATATTAGAATTTTGACCTATGATTTTATGTAAATAACAACCTTGACCCACTGGAGAAAAAATAATTATCTTAAATGTGCTTGGGCTCACTGAAATTGAAGAAATTGAAAGTTCTTAGTGTTTCTAGTTGGAATAAATATACTTTCATATAGTAGTTAGTCTGAATGCATGTAAAAGACAGCTCTTTTACCCTCTCTGTTACTGGCTTGTTGTTCAGTAACTTTGTGAGTTGTGTCCCACTCTTCATGACTGTCAACTCAATTTTGTTTTATATTGTGAAAGCCAGTTCCAAGAAAATGCAATACCAAATAAATGGTATATAGTACTTGATTTTAGCCTGAACTATCTCATAAAAATCATTTGCCCAACATTATTTGATGTAAATTGCTACATTAAGAGATTCAACCTTTTTTAGGGGTAACCTTTTGTTTGTATAAGGAGTCTTAATTTCAGCATCTCTTATTACTTATCAAAATTAGTCTGGAGGATGAGAATTATGTAGAGAACTGATCTGTAAGTAATGTTTAAAGGTAGTTGGGATTCTGCATTTTGCATGAACTAGCACTCTAGAATCAGCCTATTTATCTTTAGATGTATATCTAACCTGTATTTATTTTTTTTTCTTAAAACAGGAGTTCTTAGATTATGAATGTTTTTCTTCAGAGTACTGGACATGTGCTTCTTATTAAATGGAAAACAGTTTTTCCCATCATAAGATGTACTTCTCATCCTTTCACTCCAGAGAAAACCAAATTAATTACAAACTTGGAAAATCTCAGGGTATTGCCACTATTTTTTATTAAGCCTATTTGTAGGAACTTAAATATTTGTACTGGAAATTAACTTTTAAATTAATATACCTTCCACTTCCATTTATAAAACAGAGAAGTCCAATTATCTTTTTAAAAAATACATGCACTTGGGGTCCCTAACACATTTTCAGGTCTCAGGATGTATTTTAGGAAATGAAATTTAGCAAAAAAAAAAAAACAAAAAAAAATAACCCTGATATTATCAGTATGGTTTACAACTTCAGAAATGATATTTTATATAGGGAGATGATTTCCCCCTCCCCCCATCAAATCAAAAGACTGCCTGGAATTTATTAAATTTCTAGATTAAAGGAGTTTACTTATCAATATAAATATAAGGATAACCAATTGTTATGCTAATGTGAAATATCAAGTTAAGAGAAAGTGTATATATTTGTGAACCTAGTTGATATAGAGTGCCACTCTCTTCCTCTGTCACAATGACAGTCATATTCGCATATTCACAGTTATTCTACTGCCCAGTGCCACCTTTAATGCTCTGAAGGTTGCATTTGTTTCTATCAAATGTGTATATTTCAACTTGCAGCATCTCTGGCTATATTAAGTTCTCTTTTTCTAAGTTGGCTCTAATTTCCTTTCATGTACTAATCTTTATAGGTCTCCTTGTATGAAACTGTAGAGTAGCTAGTTTCTAATTTAGTATCTTCTTCAATCATATTGTCTGTTCCCTCTTCCCTGAAAGCCCTTGCAGGCTCTGAGGAAGAGAAGTAGGGGTGAAAGATACCATACCTCAAAAAGTAGACTTTTTGATCTAGTTTACAACTTTCTTCTTTTCTATGAGGAAAGCTTTAGACTTTGTATTACTTGTGCAGCCAAATTAGATGACAGATTTCAGTTCTATTCTATAATGCCAATAAAAATCTCCCTCTATGTCACTTCCTTACTTGTGTATAGTAGCACTAACCTTCTTCAGGTTTCTCACTCCATAGGATCTATACTGATTTCTCTAATTTATCTTGTACTTTCTTGCAGAGTGATTCTGAGGTATAGTCTTCAGCGAATAACTCCTGGGTATTTCTAATTGTGTGTGTGTGTGTGTGTGTGTGTGTGTGTGTGTGTGAGAGAGAGAGAGAGAGAGAGATGTTGCTTTTTCTTAATTCCAGAGTTTCCCAAGAATTTGAAAACATCATTTACCATCTTAGAAAATCTTAATATTTCCTGAACCATTAATCTACAAATTGATTGTGTTAACTGATCCTATTCCTTGATCCTTTGATACCACAAATAGACCTGGCATTATCAGTTATGAAATAACTTTGGTGCTTCAAGATCAAAATTTTTCTTACAAAATATTACACTGAATTAAACAAATGGATCACAAGTACTTAACAAGAAAAGCATTATAACTCAAAGAAAAAAAAAGTCACCAAGGCTTTGATAAGAACATGGGAGGTCAAATTAATCTCATTTCCTGTTTATGTTGTGGTCAGTGCTGCTCAGATCACATCTAGAGTATTGTATTCACTTCTGGGTGTCAAATTAATAAACTAGTCTGTGTCCAATGATAAGTGATCAAGATAGTAAGGATGTGAAAAAAATGGATGTGAAATACTTAGATAAATTGGAATTGTTTAGCCTAGAAAAGATACAATAGCTATCTTTGAATATTTGAAGAGATACTATGCAGCAGTTGTAGATTTCAAACAGTAGAATAGAATGTATTGAAGATAAATGAAAAAAAATTGCTTCATAAAAGCATAGTGGAGTCTTTGGGCCTATTTTCCCAATATTTTCTCTTCCTTCCTCCGCATTCTTGGAGGTAGTCATTAGGGATTAGGATGGTATCTCTAATATTCTCACTCATAATCCCTTGCTGCTTGGTTCTACACTGTCAGTTGATATTAATTAGCCAACTGCATTGAATTAGCTTTTAGAAACAAGTATTTATTGTATAGTAGAAACAACTGGTCCAAAATATGTTACCAAAACATAACTATACTCTTCCACAACTACAGACAAAATCCAGGAAAAAACTGAGCTAGAGCTTAGAGAGTATATGTGGCAAAAGATGTCTCAACCCCTGAAGATTTTTCCTCTTTCTGGGTTTTCACAAAGTTCCCTTCTGGTATAATATAGCTTTTGGATCAGTTCCCTAGAAAGTCTTTAGAAATATGGTCTTTTTCAGATTGTCTAGTTAGTCTTCATTATGTCTTTCTTGGGACACTTATTGTCACTAATTAGGTATACTACATTTTTTTATTCTCCAAATGTTTACAATATTTTCTCTAGTCATACATGGAGACAGACACATGGGTGAGTTGAAGACAGAGGGTATTTCGTCTTTTTCCCTCTTTCAAAATGATTCATTCTTATGGCCTTAGCTAAAACTTGTCCATTCCTGAATAGTGATTTTCCAACTAGCTTTTAAAAAAAAATCCAAGGCCAACGGAGACTTTCACAAAGAATAGTCTTTTCAATTAATCCTAGTATATTTCTGTTATTCTACACTTAGCTCAACTTTGGCTTCCTGTGTGTTTCAGTAGAAGTCTAAATTCACACCTGATTCAGAACCCAAGTCTTGGAATTCCTGGAAATATCCTTTACTTCCTCCAAGCAGTTTTATGTAGGGAGGGGTTAGATCTGCCAAGGTTAGAATGAGGGAAGAGACATCACGTGTTGAAGATCCTGGTTGACCATGATGATAAGGGTTGCATGCTGCAGATCTTCATTAAGGTCATACAATACTGTAATTAGCACATAATCTTAGAATTTTCATAAGTTTGTAACCAATGGGGATTCTTTGTCTACCATTTCAATTCTCAGTTTAAGGCATTTGAGGATCAGAAAGTTCAGGACAACCTCAGAGAAATGGTTCCCAAAGTCATTATTCTTGCCATGTGGAAAAGGGCCCTCTGTTTACAAGAAAAAGTTTGAGCCTTTGTATTCTCCCTGATATGACCAAAAGTAAGCTTCTTGAGGAAAGAGACTATTTCATTTTTTGGTATTCCTACCCTCTAGGAGAATATCTAAAGCACAGTCATTATATGTACTTAATAAATTCTTATTGATTGAATGGTGGAGTGAACGAATTATTAACTAAACCCATCAAAAGAAAGTATTACTTAATTAAGTAGTGAGGTTATTGTCCTTGGAATGTTGTTCCAGAAAAAGATGAATTTGGATTAAGGATGATGTAAAAAGACTATTCCTCCATTTTGATGGGAGATTAGATTAAATAATGCTGAAGATCTCTTCCAATTTGTCTTTAACTTTTGCTCAATGTTTCCACTTATATGCCCCACTTATATATCAAGTTTAACATCTGAAACCAATCTCATCATATTCTTTTCCTCCCTCAGTTCTAGCCCCTCACTCTCCCACCCTAATCTTATTTTCCTTCATGTGCCCATTAATGGCACAGTACCACTCAATAGCTAGGTAATGCAGTAGATAAAGTGCTTTAGCCTGCAATCAGGAAAACTCATCTTTTTTAGTTCGAATGTAGCCTCAGATACTAGTTGTGTGACCTTGACAAGTTCCTTGATACTGGTTGCCTACTTTTTTCATTTATAAATTGAGCTAAAAAAGGAAATGGTAAAGCACTCCAATTAAGCCAAGATGGTAGAGAAGACACATGCTTCATTCTAAGCCCTTCTTATACCATCACTATTAATTACCAAATTCAGCCTCAGAAGTAGTGCTTGACTGGTGAAATCCATAAATACTGGGAGTACAACAAATTACCAGCCAAAGATAATTTGGAAGATCACCAGAAAAGGTGTTCTGATCAGTGGGAGCAGGCCAGAACAGGCAGGGAGGCAGAGCTAGAGGATAGTACACTGAGTGGACCAGGGTGGAGGCAGTCTCCATTTAGGTGGAGATTTTGCAAGGAGGACTCTACCACAGGTGGGCTGCTCTGCTTTGGTTGCAAAGCAGTAGATCAGCAGAGAAGTTACCAAAAGGCCAAAGGCAGAGTGTACTCCAAAAAACACCAGAATCTAATAGGATCTGGCTACATCCATGCAACACCAGAAGTGACTCAGCACAGCCCACAGCACAGCTGTGCAACCACATTCTGCAGCACAGGGCTTTTGCATGAGGCAGTCATACTTCTGCACACTAAGAGGGCTCTGTCTAGGGCAATAGAACTTCTGAAGCATGGCAGCACTTTCTAGGGCAGAGACACTTCTGGTGCGGGGTTCTTCCCAGGGCACTTCTGCAGTGACCACTCTTAACAGCCTGTTTGCAGGACAGCTACTGTCCATAGAGCTATCCCTGCTCTGCAGAGGAAGCTGGTAACCCTCTTGCCATGAAGGCGACCCTAAGGGCTTTAAAAAATGAGTAAAAAGGCCAAGCGTATGCTAACCATCGATAGCTTCTATACAGAAAGAGAGCAGGTTTTCAACCCCAAGGAGACTAATAGCAGACAGTCTCCAGACAAAACCCCAAAGGGGGGTGTAACCTGATCCCCGTCATACAAGGCTCTCCTAGAAGAAATTATAAAAGATTTTAAAAGACAATTAGAAGAAAAATGGGGAAAGAAAAGAGCTCTGCAAGAGAGTATGGAAAAGGCATATAATTCATTAAAAGAAAAAAATTGATAAAGTAGAAAAAGAAAACAACTTCCTGAAATGTGAATTGGAAAAGGTAAATGATTCCCAGGGAAACATAATTTGTGAATTGGAAAAGATAAAGAACTCCCAGGAAAGTAGGATTTCTGAATTGGAAAAAGATAATAACTCAGTTAAAAAACAATTAGTGAAATGGAAAAAAAATCTATAGAGCAAAACAATCCATTTAAAAACTCAATTGGACATACACAAAAAGAAGTAAAAAAAGCTAATGAAGAAAATAACTCATTAAAAACAGAACTAAAAAAAAGAACAGAAAAATAGAAATGATTGATTCGTTGAGACATCAAGAATCAGTCAAGCAAAACAAAAACAAAAAAAAAGAAAAATTAGAAAAAATGTTAAATATCTACTTGGATAAACAACAGACCTGGAAAATAGATCTAGGAGAGATAAGCTGAGGATTATTGGACTTTCTGAAAATTATGATTAAAAAAAGAGCCTAGATACTATTTTATAGAAAATAATCAAAGAAAACTGCCCAAATGTAATAGAATCAGAAGGTAAAATAGGTATTGAAAAAATTCGTCAAACACCTTCTGAAAAAGACCCTAATATAAAAACTCCAAGGAATATTGTGGCTAAATTCCAGAACTATCAGAGTAAGGGAAAAATATTACAAGCAGCCAGAAAAAACAATTGAAATACCCATGAGCCACAATAAGGATCACTCAGGATCTAGCTGCTTCCACATTAAGGGATTGAAGAGCCTGGAATCAGATATTCTGAAAGGCAAAAGAACTTGGAATGCAGCCAAGAATAAACTACCCAGCTAAACTGAGCATTTTCTTCCAGGGAAGATGGACATTTAATGAAACAGATGAATTCCATTTTTTTTTCCTAAAGAAAAAGACAGAATTAAACAAAAAAATTGATCTCCAACTAATCTCTTTTTTTAGAAAAAGAAATAGAACAAGCTATTAATCAATTCCCTAAGAAAAAATCTCCAGGACCAGATGGATTTACATGTTATTCTACCAAATATTTAAAGAACAATTAACTCCAATGCTATATAAACTATTTGAAAAAAATAGGGAATGTAGGAGTCCTACCAAATTCCTTTTATGACACAGACATGGTAAGGATACCCAGACCGAGTAGTTTGAAAACAGAGGAAGAGAATTAGAGACCAATCCCCCTAATGAATATTGATGCTAAAATCTTAAATAAATATTAGCAAAAAGACTACAGAAAATCATCCCCAGGATAATACACCATGATTAAGTAGAATTTATGCCACAAATGCAGGGCTGGTTCAATATCAGGAAAACTATTAGTATAATTGACCATATCAATAACCAAATTAACAAAAATTAACAAAAAATCATATGATCATCTCAACAGATGCAGAAAAAGGATTTGATAAAATCCAACATCCATTCCTATTAAAAACATGAGAGTATAGGAATAAATTGATGTTTCCTTAAAATAATTAGTAGCATCTGTTTATAACCCTCAGTAAGCATCATATGTAATAGGGATAAACTGGAACCATTCCCAATAAGATCAGGAATGAAACAAGGTTGCCCACTATATGCTTGCTTCAACAATAAGAGTTGAGAAAGAGATTAAAGGAATTAGAGTAGGTAATGAAGAAACCAAATTATCACTCTTAGCTGATGATATGATGGTATACTTAGGGAACCACAGAGATTCTACTAAAAAGCTATTAAAAATAATCCACACCTTTAGGAAACTTGCAGGATACAAAAAACCCCCACATAAGTCATTAGCATTCTTATATATCACTAACAAAATCCAACAGTTAGAGCTACAAAGAGAAATTCCATTTAAAGTAACTATTGATAATATAAAATATTTGGGAATCTATCTGCCAAGGAAAAGTCAGGAACTATATGAGCAAAACTATAAAACACTTTCCCCACAAATAAAGACAGATCTAACCAATTGGAAAAATATTAAGTGCTCTTGGATAGGGTGAGCAAATATAATAAAGATGACGATACTACCTAAACTAATCTATTTATTTAGTGCTATACCAATCAGACTCCCAAAAAACCATTTCAATGACCTAGAAAAAATAACAAAATTCCATCTGGAAGAACAAAAAGGTCAAGACTTTCAAGGGAACTAATGGGAAAAAAAAACATCAAATGAAGGTGACCTGGCTGTACCAGATCTAAAATTATATTATAAAGCAGTGGTTACCAAAACCATTTAGTATTGACTAAGAAATAGATTAGTTGATCAGTAAAATAGGTTAGGTTTACAGGACAAAATAGTCAATAACTTTAATAATCTAGTGTTTGACAAATCCAAAGTCCCCAGCTTTTGGGATAAGAATTCACTGTTTGACAAAAACTGCTGGGAAAATTAGAAATTAGTATGGCAGAAACTAGGCATTGACCCACCCTTAACACCATACACTAAATAAGGTCAAAATGGGTTCATGATCTAGGCATAAAGAATGAGATTATAAATAAATTAGAAGAACATAGGATAGTTTACCTCTCAGACCTGTGGAGGAAGGAGGAATTTGAGACCATTATTGATCACAAAATAGAAAATTTTGATTATATCAAATTGAAAAGCTTTTGTACAAACAAAACTAATGCAAACAAGATTAGAAGAGAAGCAATAAACTGGGAAAACATTTTTATAGTCAAAGGTTCTGATAAAGGCCTCATCAAGCCATTCTTCAATTGATAAATGGTCAAAGGATATGAACAGACAATTTTCAGGCCAAGAAATCAAAACTATAGAAGATGCTCCAAGTCATTATTAATCAGAGAAATCCAAATAAGGGTAACTCTGAGATACCACTACATAGCTGTCAGATTGGCTAGGATGACAGGAAAAAATGCTGAATATTGGAGAGGATGTGAGAAAATTGGGACACCGATACATTGTTGGTGGAATTGTGAATATATCCAGCCATATTGAAGAGTGATTTGGAATTATGCTAAAAAAGTTGTCAAACTGTGAATATCCTTTGATCCAGCAGTGTTAATACTGGGCCTATACCCCAAAGAGATCTTAATGAAGGGAAAGGGATCTATATATGCAAGAATGTTTGTGGCAGCCCTCTTTGTAGTGACCAGAAACTGGAAACTGATTGGATGCCCATCAATTGGAGAATGGCTGAATAAATTGTGGTATATGAATGTTATGGAATATTATTGTTCGGTAAGAAATGACCAGCAGGATGATTTCAGAAAGGCCTGGAAAGACTTAAATAAACTGATGCTGAATGAAATGAGCAGAACCAGGAGATCATTATATACTTCAACAACAATATTATATGATGATCAATTCTGATGGATGTGGATCTCTTCAACAATGAGATGAACCAAATCAGTTCCATTTGTTCATCAATGAATTGAACCAGCTACACCCAGCGAAAGAACTCTGGGAAATGAGTGTGAACCACTACATAGTATTCCCAATCCTTCTATTTTTGTATGCCTGCATTTTTGATTTCCTTCACAGATTAGTTGTACATCATTTCAAAGTCTGATTCTTCTTGTGCAGCAAAATAATTGTATGGACATTTATACATATATTGTATCTAACATATTTAACATGTATTGGTCTACCTGCCATCTGGGTGAGGGGGTGAGGGGGAAAGGGGGAAAAATTGGAATAAAAGGTTTTGCAATTGCTAATGCTGAAAAATTATTCATGCATATATCTTATAAATAAAAAGCTATAATTAAAAAAAAACACTCCAATTATCAGGAAAACTACAAATCGGGGAGTAGAGACAAGATGGAAGAGAAAAGGCAGGAGTCACCTGAACTCTCCTCAAACCCCTCCAAACATCTTTAATTAATGCCATAAAATAATTCTTAGGATAGCATAACTCATAAAAGAAATGATTTCTCAGCCAAAAATGATTAGGTATTTGTCAGGTAAAGTCTGTTGCACTTAGGAGAGGCTGGAACGCAGTCAAGCACAGGCCATGTCAGCACAGCACCAGCCCTAGCAAACCAGGAGAAGGTCTTTGGAGCTACTGAATCAGCAGTAGTAATAGCTGCTTCTTGAGCTCTCAGCCCACAGAAGTTAAGGAGGTCAAACAACTGGTCAAAAGGAGATTACAGGGATTTTTTTTTTTTGCTAGCACAGAAGCAGGACTCTATGTCTTTACAGAGATCTGGATTGCAAAAATGGTGACAGTCCAAGAGTGAGGAAGGGCACTAGCACAGTGGAGAGGGTACCCTTATCAGAGTTATAGGGCAGAAAAGAATGCTTGTGGTTGTTCATAGACCAGAACATAGACCAGGAGAATAGTAAGCATACCTCTATTTACACCATAATACCTTGGAAAGACTGAAAATTTCCATGTCCTCAAAGTATCTCTGAAAATAACCAAACAAAATCCCTGAAGCTTGAAAAACAGAGTGGTTGAGAATTGGGAAGGAGATAGGATAGAGGGAAATACCTTTAGCAGTAGTAATTGTGAGGAAAAATGAAGTAAATTTCTCTGACAAAAAGCCTCATTTTTCAAACATAAAGAGACTCATTGCAATTTATAAAAGAACTGTCCCTAAGTGAAACCCTCCACTCTGGAAGCAGAGCCTTATATTAACAAAAAATTAAATATGAAGAAATAAGCTGTGGAAATGAGTAAGCCACAGAAAAAAAATTAACCATAGAAAGTTACTATGGTGACAAGGAAGATCAAAGCATACACTAAGAAGACAGCAAAGTCAAAATTTCTACATTTTCCAAGAAAAATATGAATTCATCTCAGGTCATGGAAAAGCTCAAGAATGATTTCGAAAACTCAAATAAGAGAGAGAGAGGAAAAATTGGAAGAGAAATAAGAATGGTGCAAGAAAGTAATAAAAATAAGTCAACAGTTTGTAAAGGAAACACAAAAATTTTTTTTGAAGAAAACAGCACTTTAAAAACAGAGTAGGCCACAGGGTAAAAGAGTTACAAAAAGACAATAAGGAGAAAAATGTTTTAAACAGCAGCATTGGTGAAATGCCATATATATGTGTGTGTGTGTATACACACACACACACACACACATACATATATATATTCCCTAAAGAAAAAAAATTGCTTAAAAAGTAAAATCAGTCAAATGAAAAAGGAGGCACAAAAGCTCACTGAAGAAAATCGTTCCTTAACAATTAAAATCGAGTAAATGGAAGCCAGTGAATTTATAAGAAATTAAGAAAAATAAATAAATTTTTAAAAAAAGGAAAAAAAAACCTAATTGCAAAAAACAACCAACAAGGAAAATAGATCCAGAGTGATAATTTAAAAATTATCACACTATTTAAAAATCATGTTCAAAAAAAGAGCCTAACCATTATCTTGCAAGACATTTTCTTTCTTTCTTTCTTTCTTTCTTTCTTTCTTTCTTTCTTTCTTTCTTTCTTTCTTTCTTTCTTTCTTTCTTTCTTTCTTTTTTTCTTTCTTTCTTTCTTTCTTTTTAGTATATATATTTTATTTTATTTTATTTCATAATAACTTTATATTGACAGAATCTATGCCAGGGTAATTTTTTTTACAACGTTATCCCTTGCACTCTTTTCTGTTCTGATTTTTCCCCTCCCTCCCCCACCCCCTCCCCTAGATGGCAAGCAGTCCTATATATGTTAGATATGTTGAGGTATATCCTACATACAATATATGTTTGCAGAACCGAACAGTTCTCTTGTTGCACAGGGAGAATTGGATTCAGAAGGTAAAAATAACCTGGGAAGAAAAACAAAAATGTAAATAGCTCACATTCATTTCCCAGTGCTCTTTCTTTGGATGTAGCTGCTTCTGTCCATCATTTATAAATTGAAACTGAGTTAGGTCTCTTTGTCAAAGAAATCCACTTCACTCAGAATACATCCTCATACAATATCGTTGTTGAAGTGTATAATGATCTCCTGATTCTGCTCATTTCACTTAGCATCAGTTCATGTAAGTCTCTCCAAGCCTCTCTGTATTCATCTTTGCAAGACATTTTCAAGGAAAACTGTCCTGATATTCTAGAGGATAAATTAGAAATGGAAAGAATCCATTGATCACTTCCTGAAAGAAATCCCACAGTGGAAACTTACAGGAATATTATAGTCAAATTCAAGAGCTCCCAGATGAAGTAGAAAATATTGCAAGTAGCCAAAAAAAAAAAACCTAAACTAAACTAAACACCAATCCAAATATCATGGAATTATTGTCAGGATAACACAAGATTTAGCAGCTTCTACATTAAAGGATCAGAGGTGTTGGAATATAATATTCTGGAGAAGAAAAAAGTGAGAATTACAACCAAAAATTACTTACCTAGAAAAACTGAGTATAATCCTTCAGGGGGAAAATGGATATTCAGTGAAATGGCAGACTTTTAAGCATTCCTGATGAAAAGACCAGAAATGAGTAGAAAATCTGATTTCCAAATACAAGACTCAAGAGAAGCATAAAAAAATATACAGGAAAGGGAAATCATAATAGACAATAAGGTTAAACTGTTTACATTCTTATATGGAAAGATGATACTTGGAACCTTGTCATTATTAAGGTAAATAGAAGGAGTAGACAGAGGGATAAACAGAGGATCTAATATAAGTTGAATTTGAAGTAATGATATGTAAAATAATAAAATTAAGGGGTGAGAAAATGGAATAAACTGGGAGAAAAGGAAAGTGGGGGGGGTAAAATAGGACAAATTATCTCACAAAAAAGAGTCAAGGAAAAGCTTTCTACAGTAGAGGGGAAGAGGAAGGAGGTGAGAGGAGTGAGTAAACCTTACTCTCATCAAAATTAGCCCAAAGAGGAATAACATATACACTCAATTGTGTGTAGAAATCTATTTTACCTTACAAGAAAATAAAAGGGAAGGGGGAATAAGAGAATGGGGGTGGTAATTGAAGAAAGGGCAGAGGGCATAGTCAAAAGTAAAACATTTTTGAGAAGGGATAGGATGAAGGAAGAGAGAGAATAGAATAAATGCCAGGGGTAGGGATGAAGGGAAGTAAAGTTAACAAGAGTAAGTGTGAAAAAAATTGAAGCAACTTTCTCTGATAAAAGTCTCATTTCTCAAACATATATAGAACTCAGTGAAATTGCTAAAAATAAGAACTATTTCCCCAATTAATGAATGATCAAAAGATAAGAATAGTTTTCAGATGAAGTAATCAAAGCTATATATAGCCATATGGAGAAAATGCTCTAACTCACTATTGATTGGAGAAATGATAATTAAAACAATTCTGAAGTATTACCTCATACCTATTAAATTGGTTAATAGGAGAGAAAATGAAAATGACCAGTATTGGAGGGGATGTGGGAGAAAAGAAATATTAATGCATTGTTGGTGGAGTTGTGAACTGATTCTATCATTCTCTACAACAATTTGGAAATAAGTCCCAAAGGCAATACATTCATGAATACCTTTTGAACTAGCAATACTAATACCAAAGAGATAAGAAAAAAAAAGGGAAAAGGACCTATATGGACTGGTGGTAAAGAATTGGAAATTGATGAAATATTCATCAGTTGGAGAATGATTGAAAAATTGTGGTATTTGATTATAGTGGAATACTGTTGTGTCATAAGAAATGATGAGCAGGATCCTCTCAAGAAAACTTGGAAAAACTTATATGAATTGGTGTAGAGTAAAATATACCATTTACAAAGTAACAGCAATAGTGTAAAATGATCAACTATGAATAACTTACTTTCAGCAATATTACAATTCAAGACAACTCTGAAGAACTTCTAATGAAAAATACTATCCATCATCAAAGATGGACTAGTAGTGCTTGAGTACTAATTGAAGTATACTTTTTTCTTTTTTTAACATTTAACTTTTAAAAATTTTTCCCAATTACATGCAAAACCATTTTTATATGTGTATTTAAACTTTGAGTTCAAGATTTTCTCCCTTCCTTGCCACTTTCAACTCCTTTAAGAAGACATGTGTGGTTATGCAAAACATTTCCATAAAAGACATGTTGTAAAAGAAAACATAGATCTCACCGTCCCCCCAAAAAACTTACAAGAAAAATAAAGTAAAAAATAAGAGAATGCCTTGATCAGTTTTTTCTCTGGCTTTCGATAGCATTTTTCATCATAAGTTCTTCAAGTTAGTCTTGAATCATTGTATTGTGAACAATAGTAAAGCCATTCATTAGTTAATCATACCATAACATTGCTATTACTTTGTATACAATATATTTTCACTTTGAATGAGTTCATGGAAGACTTTCTGGATTTTTCTGAGAGCTTCCTGTTCAACATTTCCATGGAACAATAATATTCCATCATAGTTATATATCACAATTTCTTCAGTCATTTGTCAATTGATAGATATCCCCTTTCCAATTCTTTGCTCTAAGAATTGAACTATTCTAAATATTTTTGTACAGATAGTTTCTTTTTCTTTTTAATCTCTTTGAGTATTCATGTCTAATAGTGGAATTCTTAGCTTAAAGGACATGCATGATTTTAGTCTTTTGAGCATAGTTCATATCTTTTGATCATTTATACACACATACATAAAATTTTGACTCAGTTATCTATTCACTTGACAAATGCATTTTTCAGAGAAATTTGTTGAAGAATACTTTTTAAAAAACTTTATTTTTCTTGAGTTATTTTGTCTGTGGTTTTGGTCTTTCACAACAATATAACTAACATGGAAATGTTTTGTATGACTATACTGTGTATAACCTGTGTTTAATTGTTTGCCTTCTCAATGGCAGAGGGCTGGTGGGGAGGAAGGGAGGGAGAGAATTTGAATCACAAAGTTTTAAAAATGAAAGTTAAAATTTGTTTTTACATGTAACTCGGGGAAAATAAAATACTAAATAAAAATATAGCTTTTTTATTGGAGAAGAAGAAAACTCCAAATGGGGTCACAAACAATAGAACATGATTGAAAAAAAATGACTGAATCACAAATACACTAGAGTCTCAGCTTTAAATACTCATTTTAATTCATCCTTTTATTTCCACATTGTCATTAAATTCTGTGAATTTTAATCCTGAAATGTATTTAAAATTTCCACTTTACCATTCCTATAATACATAATTTACCTTCTCTTAAGCCCTCGTTAACTTTCACCTATGCTACAACAGTATCCTCTTAATTTGACTCCTTTTAGTTTCTTTTTTTAATTAATCAAATACACTTCTTCCAGATTAATCTGCTTAGTCTTTAACCCTAATTATGTCACACCACTACTAAATTTCGTATACCTTTCTCGTGTGTAGCTGGATAGATAGACAGATGATAGATGATAGCTAGCTAGCTAGATAAATAAAGCATTTAATAAACACCGTGTGCCAAACACTGTGCTAAATAAAGTCTGCATTCCTTAGACTAGCATTAAAAAATGTTCCACCATCTGGAGTAAACCTATCTTTTCTGGCTTTATCTGCTTTGAAAATCCTATGCTCAAATCAAATTGGACTACTTAGAATACTTTAAACTTTTCTCCTAGATTCTTACCTCAATGCCTTTACCCAAGTTCCTTTTTACTCTAGAATGTCCTCTTCCATTTCTTCTTGTTGGAATGCTATCCATTCTTTACATTTTACAAAAACCATTTACTCCATCAATTCATTATTCTTCCTATCCAACTCTTCCAAACTATCATTGTGCATGTTCCCCATCTCTGGCTAGGGTGGGATCTCTTTCTTTTCTTAAATCCCATAACATTTTGTTTTCATATCACTTAAAGAATTCATCACATTCTACTTTGTATTATATGAATTTGCATAATTGCCTAATTCTCCCCTACTATGCTTTAAATCACTTGAGGTCAGATAACACATCTTACTTATCTCTTAGCATTGTCCTTTTAACACATGCTCAAAATTATTTGTTAAATTAATAGACAAAAATATTTAAAGATGTATTATAGTGGAAAGAACAATAGTCGGGGAGTCAGGATTCTATTCCAGACTCCCAGACTCCATCACTAACTAGTCAGGTGAATTTAAGAAACTCACTTTATCTCTCTGATGCTCATTTTCTTCATCCCTAGAAAAAGAGGCTAATGATAGATTGCTAAAGATAATTCAAACTCCAGATTTTTTAGAATTTTGTAATACCAATGTTTTGGTCTTAGATAGATATCCCTCACAGGGTCATATTCATTTTCTAGGGTTACTTTTTGTGTGTAACTGAAAGATTATTTCTGAAAGGTTTAATATTTAAATGATGATAGACTAATATTTCTTGTGGCCACCATTATATAAATTTCTTTCCATAATTTGAAAGTAATAAAATACTTTATTAATATAAAATGAACTGAAAGAGATATTCAATCAGTTAGTCCTCTCCTCATTTTGTTGATGAGAAAGTTAAGGTTGAGAAGTTAACTGACTAGTTATATAATAAATAACAAATGGTAAAATAAGGATTTGTGACTACATGAACAAATAGGAGCAATAATTTCCATTAATCTAGCCATAATCCACTATTTCCCTTCAGATATTCTGTCACAGTGGAACTAGACAATTTCCTGTCCTTGATCTTGTCCTGCCCTCTCCTGCCTTGGTGTATTTGTTGCAGGCTATCCCTCATTTCCTCCATATATCTAACTGCCTGTCCACATTTTTCTCTTCCTTCAACTTCCATTCAATTTAAGCACTATCTCATCAACAAAGCTCTACATGATCCCTGGCTAGTAGAAAGCACTTCTTTTCCAGTCTTTCTGACTTCTCTCTTCTATGACTTATCAATTGATAGCGTGTATTATAATTATTAGGGCAAAATAATTTAAGGACCCTGAGGATAGGGAAATTTTTTTATCTTATGTTTCATCATGGCATGTGGGTGACCTTAGATTCTAAAATGTTAACTAGAGAGGCTGAATATATCAGGTCCTACTAAGCTAGGAAGACTATAAGTTCAGGTCTAATGAGAGACTATATGCCTCTTGCTAGTTCTATAGAGGCTTGTCATACAGTGATGAATTTTTCAGCTATAACAACTCTTAAAGTTCACCTGATTAAATTGGAGATGGTTATGATGTGCATATCTGGAGAAGTGCAGGTGGTTGAAGATATGTCCTCCACACCTAAAACAATGCACTGAGAATAATAAGCACTAAATAAATGCTTGTTCAACTTAATTGAATAATGATTACAGTTGTCAATTCACAATTGTCTAGGAGAATACTTGAATAATGAGTGCCAGATAGGATTAACAGAGAAAGGGTCCATGGAGAAAGTCCTTTTTAAAAATGTACTGAAAGGAGAGAGTATTTCTAAAAGGAACTTGAGAAGGAATTCTAATTGGGAGAACTATATGGAGATAAAATTAATAGGCAATAATGGATGTATAACGTTCAAAGGATGGATGGATGGGCTGATAGTCACTAATGGATATATTTAATTGATATAGTTAAAACTCACAGATTTAGGACTTGACATGTTTAGAGGTCATAGAGTGCAATCTTTTCATTTTAAAGATCATGGAAACTAATGTTAAAAAAGTTAATAAACTCCCAACAGTCATACAGTGGCAGAACTCAGATTTGGACCCAGATCCTGACCTCATAGCCATCATCCTTTCTGTTGTACCACACTATTCCCCCATAGCAATGATTAAGACTCTTAATTTGATGGGAGGAACAATTAGAAGGCAATGTAATTTGAAGGGTGTGATATTTCTAGGCCAGAAACCAAATGGTGAGCTTAAATGTTTATGAAATGGAGCCCAGTATAAATTCCTCCTGGGATCGTATGACCTGTGTGATGTACAATCTGATCTGATCATATGATGTACTGAGGATGGCAGCAACAACAACAAAAAAAAAAAAACCCTGATTCATTCTCTGTGCCCTTGCTTTGAACTAGCCTCACCCTGGGACCTAAGGCTTAAATGTGGATTTTAAAAATTAAGCAGCTATCTGACACTATTTGAAGAAGAAACTTTGGTCAACCACTTGGCATTAGTTTTATTCCCGAGCCAGCCCCCAAGTAGATAGAATTGCTTGCAGCCCCATATTCTGGTGATATGAGATGACAAAAGGTTAAATTGCCACTACTTGAGCCAAGGGAAGATCACAATGTAGCTTTAGAAATATCATTAACACCAGAAGGAGGTAAGACAGTGATTAGTCATTTTGTCTTTAATCTTTTGGCCTCATTAGAAACTGCTTTCAGTACTTTTTCTAGAGCTATACTTTTTCTAGAGACTGTCAGTTTCCTGGATAAAAATTCTAGTTCTATCATGCTTTATTAATAACTGTTTTCCTGTAAAAATTTCTGAGTCATTTTTTTTTGTAAATTGAACCATATTTTAAATTACATAGAGGAACCCAGACTTGCTGACTTTTGCAAGATAAATAATGACATTTTAGCTTATTGCTTTATTGTATCACTTAAAAGGTACATTTTCTTAAAGGAAGATGTATTTATTGTTATTCATAGTTGAGTCAAACATTATTCTTGAATTTTGGGGGTATAGACACATATGCCATGTAGACAAATTATACAGAAGAGTAATATAAAGTATTCCAAAAATATAAAGTATTTAAAACCACTTGCATAAAGCTTTTCATGGTGTTAAAAGGTTTAGAATGGTTTTATCATCATCGTCATCATCATCATCATCATCATCATCCATTTGCCGTCTTTCTCCCATCTGCTATTACATTTGAGTATAATAGCCACAAGAGCTCTCTTGATTCTTAGATTTTCATCTTTTGGTTCTAGACTTTGGAGAAGTGGTAGATATGCAGCCTAGAGAAAGGAACTCATAGCTTCCTACAGTAGTAAATTATCCTTAGGCCATAAGAAAACATCACAAAATGTTCTTGGTACTGACAATAACCTTATTCTCAAGGTTATTTTTTTTTCAAAAGTTATTTTGAAATATTTCAAAAGTTTCAAGGTTATTCCTTTTGAAAAAGGAATGCTGGTATTAATTTTGGAGTGATTTCTGCAATGGGTAATGTAAGTTAGCAGATTTCCTCTAAGGAAGAGTGGGGTGCTGTCACAATATTCTCATCATCATCTAAAGAATTCAAACTTAAATTTAATTTCTGGCCAAGATGGCGGAGAGGACACACACATTACTTAAGCTCCATCTTTTCTCTCAGAATAATTTATTTCATGACAAGCCTTGGAATTAGTGCTTGACTGAAAAAAAAAAAACCACAAATAATTACCAAGAGAAGATATCCTTGAAATTCGCCAGAAAAGGTCTGTGTTTACTCATGGGTGGGGACAGATAAATTTGGCACAAACTGAAGGCAGGCAGTGGCAGCACAACAGACAAAGAAAGGCTGGCAGCTCACAGCTGAGCAGACCATAGAGGGATGGGTTGTGATCTCAGCTGTTTCTATGGGGAGAACTTTACTACAGTGTTGGCTACTTTGCCCTAGCAGCCAGCCAGTAGACAAGCAGAGAAGCTAAAAACACAGGGGATAAAGACTATAACTCCGAAAAACTAGGGTCTCTCCAGACCTGGCCACACCCACCCAGAGTGTCTCAGCACACTTTCAGAGTCTCAGAGTCTAAGAGTGCAGTCACAACACAACCATTGCTGTCCTGATAGTGCCTCTCTGCTGCCCCCTGCAGTCTTTAGAGGAAACTTGGTAAAATCCCCTTCGCTCCAAAAAAAAAAAAAGCAGATTGCAATTGTTTTTCTTGTTAGTTTGATTTCTTTGATTCTTCTTTGACAAAATGAGCAAAAAATTAAAACATTCACTAACCATTGATAGCTTTTATATGGATAGAGAGCAGACTTTAAACCCTGAGGAGATTAAAAACAGACTGTCTCCAGATGAATCCCCACAGGAGGATATGATCTAGTCCTCAACACACAAGACTCTCATAAAAGAAATTAAAAAGGCTCTCACAAGAGAGCTAGAAGAAAAATGGGAAAAAGAAAGGGAAGTTTGGCAAAAGAATCTGGATAAGTCATCCCACTCATTTAAAGATAGAGTGGATAAAGAAATCAAATCCTTGAAAAACAGAATTAGTGAGTTGGGAAAAGAAAATAGCTCTTTAAAAAATAAAATTAGCAAAATGGAAAAAAAAACTCCACAGCACAAAACAACTCACTTAAAAACTCAGTTGGACAATTAGAAAAAGATATTTTTAAATGTGAGTGAAGAAAATACCTCATTAAAAATCATAATCGAAATGAATGACTCAAGGAGATACCAAGAATCAAACAAAACCAAAAAAATGAAACAATGGGAAAAATGTTTTGGGATACCTTCTTGGGAAAACAACAAACCTGGAAATAGATGTAGGAGAGCTAACTTCAGAATTAGGGGACTCCCTGAAAAATATGATGAAAAAAAGAACCTGGACACTATTTTCCAGGAAATTATCAAAGAGAACTGCCCTGAAGTTATAGAAACAGAGAATAAAATAGACACTGAAAGAATTCATCGATCACCTACTGAAAGGGACCCCAAAATCAAAACTCCAAGCAGTATAGTGGCCAAATTCCAGAACTATCAGATGAAGGAAAAAATACTGCAAGCTGCTAGAAAAAAATCAATTCAAATGTAGAGGAACCACAATAAGGATTACTCAGGATCTAGCAGCATTCACATTAAAGGATTGAAGGGCCTAGAATATGATATTCCAAAAGGCTAAGGAACTTGGTATGCAGCCAAAAATAGCTTACCCAGCCAAAATAAGCATCTTTTTCCAGGGAAGAAAATGGACATTTAACGAAATAAGTGAATTTCATCTATTTTTGATGAAAAAACTGGAACTAAAGAAAAAGTTTGATCTACAAATATAGAACTCAAGAGAAACCTAAAAAGGTAAAAGGAAATCTTGGGAACTATATTTCTGCTATAAAGATACATTAAAACACATGTATACTTTGTTCTAGAAACTAGAGGTGGAAAGGAAGTTATACCCAGAAAAGGGTAAAGTGGGGGTACTACATTTCACAAAGAGACAAAGGAAACTTATAGCTGAGAGAAAGAATGGAGGGGGATAAACATAGTGTGTATCTTACTGCCATCAGAATTGGCTTAAAGAGAAAAATATTAGAGCCATTCGGTTTATGGTGAAACTTCTCCCACCTCATTGAAAAGCGGGCGGGGAAAAGTGAAAAGGGAAAGAATAAGCTAAGCAGAAAGCAATACAGAAATTGGGAGGAAAAGGGGTAAGATATGGGGAGGAACTCTAAGGTGGGAGGAGGGATACTAAAAAAGGAGGGCTGTGAGAAGCAACAGGTGCTCACAAGTTTAATACTGAGGAAGGGGAGAGGGAGAAGGAAAGGAGAAAAGCATGAGCAGGGGTTAACAAGATGGCAAGTAATACAGAATTGGTAATTTTAACGATAAATGTGAATGGGGTAAACTCTTCCATAAAGTGGAAGCAGTTAGCAGACTGGATTAAAAGCCAGAATCCTGCAATATGTTGTTTACAGGAAACACACTTGAAGTTGGGTGATACATACAGAGTAAAGATAAAAGGCTGGAGCAGAACCTACTGTGCTTCAGATGAAGTCAAAACAGCAGCGGTAGCCATCCTGATCTCAGATCAGGCAAAAGCAAAATTTGATCTAATTAAAAGAGATAAACAAGGACATTATATCTTGCTAAAGGGTAACATAGATAATGAAGCAATATCAATATTAAATATATATGCACCAAGTGTTGTAGAATCTAAATTCAGAAAAGAGAAATTAAGAGAGCTGCAAGACGAAATAGACAGCAAAACTCTAATAGTGGGAGATCTCTACCTTGCACTCTCAGAATTAGATAAATCAAACCACAAAATAAATAAGAAAGAAGTCAAAGAGGTAAATGGAATACTAGAAAAGTTAGATATGATAGATCTTTGGAGAAAACTAAATGCAGACAGAAAGGACTACAATTTCTTCTCAACAGTTCATGGAACCTATACAAAAATTGACCATATAGTAGGACATAAAAACCTCAAACTCAAATGCAGTAAGGCAGAAATAGTAAATGCATCCTTTTCAGACCATGATGCAATGAAAATTACATTCAATAAAAAGCCAGGGGAAAATAGATCAAAAATTAATTGGAAACTAAACAATCTCATACTAAAGAATGATTGGGTGAAACAGCAAATCATAGACATAATTAGTAACTTCATCAAAGAAAATGACAATAATTAGACGTCATACCAAAATGTGTGGGATGTAGCCAAAGCAGTAATAACGTGAAATTTTATATCTCTACAGGCCTACTTGCATAAAATAGATAAAGAGAAGGTCAAAGAATTGGGCTTGCAACTAAAAATGCTAAAAAAGGAACAAATTAAAACTCCCCACCCAAACACTACACTTGAAATTCTAAAAATAAAAGGACAGATTAATAAAATTGAAAGTGAAAAAAAAACTATTGAATTAATTAATAAAACTAAGAGTTGGTTCTATGAAAAAAACCAACAAAATCAATAAATCCTTAGTAACTCTGATTAAAAAAGGAAAGAGGAAAATCAAATTGTTAGTCTTAAAAATGAAAAGGGAGAACTCACCACTAACGAAGAGGAAATTAGAACAGTAATTAGGAAATACTTTGCCCAGCTTTATGCCAATGAATTCAATAAATGAAATGGAAGAATACTTTCAAAAATATAGCTTGCCCAGATAAACAGAGGAAGAAGTAAATTGGTTAAACAGTCCCATCTTAGCAAAAGAAATAGAACAAGCTATTAATCAACTCCCTAAGAAAAAAAACCCTTAGAATCATTTGGATTTACATGTGAATTCTACCAAACATTTAAAGAACAATTAATTCCAATGCTATATAAACTATTTGAAAAAAATAGGGCTTGAAGGAGTCCTACAAAATTCCTTTTATGACACAGACATGGTACTGAAACCTAAACCAGGTAGGTTGAAAATAGAGAAAGAAAATTATAGACCAATCTCCCTAATGAATATTGATGCTAAAATCTTTAATAAAATATTAGCAAAAAGATTCCAGAAAATCATTCCCAGGATAATACACTATTACCAAGTAGGAATTATACCAGGAATGAAGGGTGGTTCAATATTAGGAAAACTATTAGCATAATTGACTATATCAATAACTAAATTAGCAAAAACAATATGATCATCTCCATAGATGCAGAAAAAGCATTTGACAAAATCCAACATCCATTCCTAATAAAAACTCTTGAGAGTATAGGAATAAATGGACTTTTCCTTAAAATAGACAGGAGCATCTATTTTAAATGATTAGTAATATCATATGTAATGGGGATAAACTGGAACCATTCCCAGTAACATCAGGAGTGAAACAAGGTTGCCCTCTATTATCATTATTCAATATTATATTAGAAATGCTAGCTTTGGCAATATGAGTTGAGAAAGTGATTAAAGGAATTAGAATAGGTAATGAAGAAACCAAATTATCACTCTTTATAAATGATATGATGGTATACTTAGAGAACCCCAGAGATTCTAATAAAAAGTAATTAGAAATAATTCATAACTTTAGCAAAGTTGCAGGATACAAAATAAATCCACATAAATCCTTAGCATTTTTATACATCACCAACAAAATCCAACAGCAAGAGATACAAAGAGAAATTCCATTCAAAATAACTATTGGCAGCATAAAATATTCGGGAATCTATCTACCAAAGAAAAGTCAGGAATTATACCAGCAAGATTATAAAACAGTTTCCACACAAATGAAGTCAGATTTAAATAATTGGAAAAATATTAAATGCTCTTGGATAGGCTGCGCGAATATAATAAAGATGACATTACTCCCTAAACTAATCTATTTATTTAGTGCTATACCAATCATACTCCCAAGAAACTATTTTAATGACATAGAAAAAATAATAACAAAATTCATATGGAAGAACAAAAGGTCGAGAATTTCAAGGGAATTAATTTAAAAAATCAAATGAAGGTAGCCTACCTGTACCTGATGTAAAACTATATTATAAAGCAGTTGTCACCAAAACCATTTGGTATTGGCTAGAAAATAGATTAATTGATCAGTGGAAAAGGTTAGGTTCACAAGACAAAATAACTATAGCAAAACATAGTGTTTGACAAACCCAAAGATCCCAACTTTTGGGATAAGAATTCATTATCTGACAAAAACTGCTGGGAAAACTGGCAATTAGTATGGCAGAAATTAGGCATGGACCTACACTTAACATCATACACCAAGATAAGATCAAAATGGGTCCATGATTTAGGCATAAAGAATAAGATAATAAATAAATTAGAGGAACTTAGGATAGTTTACCTCTCAGACTTGTGGAGGAAGAAGGAATTTATGACCAAAGATGAACTAGAGATCATTATTGATCACAAAATAGAAAATTTTGATGATATCAAATTAAAAAGCCTTTGTACAAACCAAAATAATGCAAACAAGATTAGATGGGAAGCAACAAACTGGGAAAACATCTTTACAGTTAAAGGTTTTGATAAAGGCCTCATTTCCAAAATATATAGAGAATTGACTCTAATTGATAAGAAATCAAGCCATTCTCCAATTGATAAATGGTCAAAGGATATGAACAGACAATTTTCAGATGATGAAATTGAAACTATTACCACTCATATGAAAGAGTGTTCCAAATCACTATTGATCAGAGAAATGCAAATTAAGACAACTCTGAGATACTACTACACATCTTTCAGATTGGCCAAGATGACAGGAAAAAATAATGATGAATGTTGGAGGGGATGCACTGATACATTGTTGGTGGAGTTGTGAATGGATCCAACCATTCTGAAGAGCAATCTGGAATTATGTCCCCAAATTTGTCAATCTGTGCATATCCTTTGATCCAGCAGTGTTACTACTGGGCTTATATCCCAAAGAGATACTAAAAAAGGGAAAGGGACCTGTATGTTCCACAATTTTTGTGGTAGCCCTCTTTGTGGTGGCTAGAAACTGGAAAATGAGTGGATGCCCATCAATTGGAGAATCGTTGGGTAAATTCTGGTATATGAATGTTGTGGAATATTATTGTTCTGTAAGAAATGACCAGCAGGAAGGATACAGAGAGACTTGGAAATACTTAGATGAACTGATGCTGAGTGAAATGAGCAGCACCACGAGATCATTATACACTTCAACAACAATATTGTATGAGGATGTATTCTGATGGAAGTGGATTTCTTCAACAAAGAGAAGATCTAATTCAGTTCCAATTGATCAATGATGGACAGAATCAGATATATCCTGAGAAGGAACACTGGGAAATGAGTGTGAACTATTTGCATTTTTATTTTTCTTCTCAGGTTATTTTTACTTTCTGAGTCCAATTCTTCCTGTGCAACAAGAGAACTGTTCAGTTCTGCACACATATATTGTATCTAGGATATACTATAACATATTTAACATGTATAAGACTGCCTGCCATCTACGGGAGAGGATGGAGGGAGGGAAAGGAAACACCAGAACAGAAGTGAGTGCAAGGGATAATGTTGTAAAAAATTACCCATGCGTATATATTGTCAACCAAAAGTTATTTTAAAAAATACTTCAGAGACACGAAAGGTAGCTTCTCCCCATAAAAAGGTTTGCAACTTCTTGTTTTCTTAGACCTAAAGGTCATTGAATTGGAAAGAATCTATGATTATTTAATTCATGAAGGCATTGAAGTTCAAATGGGTATAATGACTTGTCGACTATCACACGATAAATAACAAAAATGATATTTGAAAATGTTCACAGGTTTCATTATGCAACTTCAGATGTGTTTACATATATGGGTATACATATGAGAAATAATATGACCTAGTGGCTAGAAGAGCCAGGAAGACCTAGAGGCAGGCTTTGTTTCTGCTACAGATTGGCCCTTATGACTGTGGTCAGTCACTTAACCTATCCATGATTTAGGACATTCACTAAGATCATAAGTTGTAGAGAAAGTGCAAACTTTCATTAGTAGAAGGAATTTTTTTAATCTGGAAGTTCTGTATATAAATAAACTTATAGGACCCTGTTTTTATATTCAAGTATGTATTATATACCAAAAAAACTTGTCTCCATCAATCATGTTTCTGTTCATTCTGAGGGATGTAGGTTGTCCCTTTTTACCTCCAGATTTTTACTTAATCAAAATGTTTTTCTTCTTGTAACATCTAATTCAAGAGACAAGTAGAGAATCAGTCTTGAAATCAGAAATATCTGGATTCAAATCTTATCTCTGACACATGCTCACTATGACTTTAAAGATAGTCTCTTAACCTGACAGTATTCTAGGAAGCTCTCTATAAATTTCAGAGGAGTCTGGAGTCAGGCCCATTTGAACTCAGTTCAGCTCTTACCTCAGATATTTACTTTGCTTCTGTGACCTTGAGCAAATTATCTAACTTCTTTTTAATTGCCTCATCAGTAAAATGGGGACAAGAAAACCCCTCTGAAAAAGTTGTTATGATGAAATAAAATAAATTTGTAAAGAACTCAGCATAGTGCCTGGCCTATAGTTGTTACTTAATAGTGCTTATTCCTTCCTTCCTTCCCAACATAAAATACAACTTATTATGGGTTGGTGACTGAAAGATCCCTTTATATGTATTCTCAAAATCATAATGAGGAGAATTAGAATAAAAATAAAATATTAAAACAACTCTTTTTATCAAACACAACTGTTTGATTTGATTTAACTTCCAGTTGTTAAATTAAAAAATAAACCTCACAGCTGTTTTACAAAAGACAGGAGTTAGATATGTTTTATGCTTTACAAAAACTCTAGCATGTATGAGTACAATTATTTCCCAAGTCAGATTAATGCCAGACTTGCTCATTAAAGAGATCACATCATCAAATGTTAATCCAGGCACACCATTTGACTTTTCCTTTACTGCTTTCCCCTCCACTGAGCTGCTATCATTTCCAAGGCCAACTCTCGTGGTCTATTGGCAACTCAACAGCACTTGAATGCCTTGTCTTTGCTATCAAAGACTTCATTTTCCTTTATGTCCTAGTCTTTTATTAAAAAGATCACAGGCAAGTTTCACAAACCTTTTTTTCATGCTTTGAGCAAATAAAAAAGAGAAATATATTTCAAAAGGAGACATAGAGAAGCTGGAATTCAATGTTTTGAGAAGATAACTGTAAAACATGAAAATGGAAGTCCTAGCAAGATCAAGAATTGTAAGTGCCGGATTTTAATCTGTGAATATTAAGCCTCATCTCAAGTAAATTCAGAGAGAGCTACTATTCAACTTGAATTTTTTGTAGACTTGAAGAAATACTGAAATTGGAAGTCAAGTGAATAATGAAGTTTAATTAAGTTCTGAAGAGAGTGGGTCAGGAAAGTGATTGAACCACGGGAGAATAAATTAAAAAATGCAATTGTTGTTGAGAAATGTTGGGCAATTTATCTAAAAAAAAAGTGAAAGCCCCAAGGTGAATATGGCAGGATAGTTGGAGTATTTAGTGATTGGGATAATTTTATGGTGATTATCATGTTCATATTTTTACTTCATCATCAACTAAGTTGATAATATATTTCTATGCTATCTAATAATTTGGTTTCTTGAGTAAAGTGGTCCACTTGGGAAGGAATACCTTGTGAAAAGTACTGAATCCAGATAAGTTCATCCCATGTGAGTTTGATGTAAATTGAATCAGTGGTCCAGAATCTCGATATACTTGTGTTCACTGATAGAAATCAAGTTTCTGAATTAGCAAAAGTGAGAATAATTCTTACTTAGTCTACATCTTCTCAGGGCGCAGCTACAGTAATAAAACAGGCTTCTGGCTCATATTATGCTATATTATATTATTATATCATAATAATAATTTTTATTAAATATTTTGTTATTCCATATTGTTGTAATATCTCAGTATGCTGTCATACTAAGTTATAATATACTACATCAAACATATATAAAATAAAATGATATTATTATATATTATTATCAATCTTCTCCTATGTTATATGTTATTTTGTTATGTCATGTTATGTTTATGTAATGTTGTAATATGTTATTTCATAACATACCATATCAAATATATAGTTTATAATATAATATCATGTTATTATATATACAATATTATATATTGCATCATAATGTGTATTACATTTATGTCATGCAACAGTATGCTACATTTTATTCTATTTTGTTATGAAATTATGAAGCAGTTTTAGAACCAGAGAATTCAACTGAATGCTTAAAGGTTGTATATCCAAATCAATTTATCTTTAAAAAATAACAAAAGCAACCTATATAGAAACATAAGATATCATCAAGGAAATAAAAGTTATAATAGACAAGGACAAAAAAGTATTTAGTCATATAGAAAGCATATTAGTCAAGTTAAAAAATTTAGACACATTATATGCAAGCACTGAGTTGTGTTAGAGATAGAAAAGATAAAAAGAGGAAAGCTCTAGGAGCTCACAGCCTATTGGAGAAGAAAGCATACAAACAATTAAGTTGAAACAAACTATATACAAGATAAACTGAAAATAGTTTAAAGGAAAGGTGCTAATGTTAAGGGGGATGGGAAAAGTCCTCCAATAGAAGGCAAGATTTCAACTGGGACTTGCAGGAAGCCAGGGAAGCAAGAGGAGAAAGAGAGAGAGAGACAAAGAAAGACACAAACAGAGACAGACAGAGACAGAGGGAGTGACATACATATATAGACAGAGACATCGAGAGAGACAGCAATAGAGAAACAGAGACAGAGAGAAAGCAACAGAGAGAGAATGTGTGTGTGTGTGTCAGAAAGAGACACACACACACACACACACACACACACACACACAGAGAGAGAGAGAGAGAGAGAGAGAGAGAGAGAGAGAGAGAAGGTACAATGACACCTAAAGAGGTAATGCTTCCTCTTTAATGTCATTCCCACCAATCAAATCATATCCGTTTTTGATGTTTAGCCATTTAAAAATGAAGGCAGTTTAAATTCAGTGTCTGATACATAATAGATGCTTAATAACTGTTTATTGGTTCCAAGGAGGATATACATTATACGTAAGAGGAATAGCTTATGTTGGGGGATAAAATGAGAATATCAGAGAAAAATAAATAGACCAGTTTGGCTAAAAAACAGAATTTATAAAACAGATTGATAGGTAATAACCCCAGGCTGGTAGGATGGATGCATTAATTTTTAAATTAATGCAAGAGAGTGGTATGGGCAAAGATTCCCAAGAATCATTGGGTTTGAGACAGATTTTTAGAAAAGAGGTGGGGGAAAGAACATATTTGAAAGAAAAATATTACAGTGCACTGTATACTACTAGGAATTTTGTGGACTCTATGATTTTCCTTTGACTCCCATTGAGATTAAGAATTGGGTTTTAAAGCAGTAACAGACTCAAGTAGTTACATCAGATGACATTACTCTTATTAGCTCAGGATTTAATGAGGTCACAATCTTCTAGGATCCAAAGACCACACTTATCAGTAGGGTCACAGTGGCAGCAGATTGTGATCTTCCAATATTTCTATGATGAGCAGCAGCTATGATGATGCAGACAGACTGGACACAACCTATTTTGTAAGTTTGTCACAAGTATTCTCCTACTACCCCTGTCTCTATAGTACAATGGAGATTCTAACCTGAGGTACAGATTCACAATTTTACTTAACCAAGAAGAAGATAGTAGCACAGAAATGTGGTAGGAGATAACTTGGGAACTGATTGAATTTGATTTACTTTGTGTTGTTTTCTTACATTTGCTGCTTCTTGATAATACAGTGTTTTCTATTTTGAGTTAAATTTTCTTGTTTTGACTAAAATAGAAACTCATGTTAAATGCTAACTCGTCATAGCAAGAAATACAAAGAGAAATTCCATTTAAAATAACTATTGATAATATAAAATATTTGGGAGTTTCCCTGCCAAGAGAAAGTCAGGAACTATATAAATACAACTACAAAACACTTTCTACAAAAACATCAGATCTAAATAACTGAAAAAATATCAAGTACTCTTGAGTAGTCCAAATGGATATAATAAAAATGACAATACTACCTAAATTAATCTACTTATTTAGTGCTATACCAATCAAACTCCCAAGAAATTATTTTACAGATCTACAAAAAATAATAAGAAAGTTCATCTGGAAGAACAAAAGATCAAGAATTTCAAGGGAATTAATGAAAAAAATGCAAATGAAGGTGGCCTAGTTGTACCATTCTAAATATATATATATATAAAATAAAGCAGTGGTTATCAAAACCATTTGGTACTGGCTAAGAAACAGAGTACAGAGTAGTTGATCACTGGAATAGGTTAGATTCACAGGACAAAATAGTCAATGACTATCTAAAATTATTAATTAAGGCTTCATTAAGTTATCAAAATCTTTTGCCCAATACTCAGGTCTGAACATTTCACCCTTCTATTCAGCATACTCCAGTGGATTTTTATCACATCTAGGATAAAACATAAAATCCAATATTTGGCATTCAAATCTCTTAATAACCTAGTTTCTTTCTACCTCCCTAATTGTCTCATACATTACTCATCCCCCATGTACTTTAAAAAATAGGGACTCTAACTTTCTTGCTGTTTCTTGCACAAACAAAGATTATGTTGTCTGACAAACCAAAGACCCCAGCTTTTGGGATAAGAACTCACTATTTGACAAAAATAGCTGGGGAAATTGGTAACTAATATGGAAGAAATTAGGCATTGATCCACACCTAACACTATACCAAGGTCAAAATGGGTTCATGATTTAGACATAAAGAATTATGTTATATGCAAATTAGAAGAACATAGGATAGTTTACCTCTCAGATCTGTGGAGAAAGGAGTTTGTGTGCAAATAAGAACTAGAACTCAATTGAACACCAAATAGATTATTTTGATTATATTACATTAAAAAGTTTTTGTACAAAAAAAACAAAAACTAATGCAAAGAAGATTAGAAGGGAAGCAATAAAATGGGAAAACATTTTTATATTCAAAGGTTTGGATAAAGGCCTCATTTCTAAATATATAGAGAATTAACTCAAATTTATAAGAATTCAAGCCATTCTCCAATTTGTTAGGATTCTTACAAGGTGCTTAGTAGGTGGAATTGAGGAGACAGTGATTAAATCTAGTTTAGCATTGATTTAATGCAACAACAAATAATGGTTTCCTAGTAATATAATGATTGGTGTATACTCAGTATACAGCATATAAGCAAAAAGATCTTAGGGCCAGACAGAGAAGCCCATTAGAAGCTCTCAGAGGAGGAGACAGATTCATTCCATCTTCCACCTTTGTGCTGGCTAGAGGCTGAAGCTGGCAGAGTCAAAGGACTAGCAGCAGGAGCTCTCAAAACCAAGGAGAGAGATAGGTCTCTAAAAAAGCTAACTGGGCCCAGGAAAAGAGACAAGACTTTGAAGGAAACAGTAAAGGATTTGGACTTTTAACTTCTGACTGCATTAGGGGTGATTACACTGAACTGAAAGGAAGGCTGCTTCCAGAAGCCCCCCAACAAAGCTGCTCTCAGAGAACATTACATTTTAGAGAAGAACATTACACCAATTGATACATGGTCAAAGGATATGAACAGACAATTTTCAGATGAAGAAATTGAAACCATTTTTAGTCATATGAAAAGGGGTTCTAAATCATTCTTGATTAGAGAAATGCAAATTAAATCAACTCTGAAATACACTACACACTTCTCAGATTGGCTAAGATGCCAGGAAAAGATAATGAGGAATGTTGGAGGGGATGTGGAAAAACTGAATAGATACAACCATTCTGGAGAACAATTTGGAACTATGCCCAGAGAGTTATCAAACTGTGCATACCCTTTGATCCAGCAGTATTTCTATGGCACATATCCCAAAGAAATCTTATAGGAAGGAAAGGGACCCACATGTGCAAAAATGTTTGGGACAATCCTTTTTGTAGTGGCAAGAAAATGGAACCTGTGGATGCCCATTAATTAGAGAATGGCTGAATAAATTATAGTATATGAATGTTATGGAATATTATTTTTCTATAAGAAATAATCAGCAGGATGATTTCAAAGAGGTCTGGAAAGACTTGCATGAACTGATGCTAAGTGAAGTGAGTAGAACCAGTAGATCATTGTACATGGCAACAACAAGACTATATAATGATCAATTCTGATGGATATGGCTTTCTTAAACAATGAAATGATTCAGGCCAGTTCCAATGGTCTTGTGATGATAAGAGCCATCTACACCCAGAGATAGGACTATGGGAACTGATTATGAACCACAACATAGTGTTTTCACTTTTTTTGTTGTTGTTTACTTGCATTTTATTTTCTTTATCATTTTTTTCCAGTTTGAGTTGACTTTTCTTGTGCAGTATGATAATTGTATAAATAGGTATGCCTATGTTGGATTTAACATACATTTCTATCATATCATCTTTAACATGGTAGAAATATATGTTTAACATTGGATTACTTGCCATCTAGGGGAAGGGGAGAAGGGAGGGAAATTGGAACATAAGGTTTTGCAAGGATTAATGTTGAAAAATTATGCATGCATATGTTCTGAAAAATAAAAAAAAACTTTAATAAAAGAAATGCTAACTGGTCTAAAAGGTGTTTGGAGCTATTTGTTTTGAATAGCTGCTAATTCTTATGTACCATGAATCTATGAGTATCTTCTCACTATTATCTTCAGTTTAACTTGTATATGTTTTTTTTTTTTTTTTTTTTTTTTGGTACATATTTGTTCTTCATGTTTTGTTTCCATTAGAACATGAGCTCCTTGAGAGAAAGGACTGTTTTTTTGCCTTTCTTTATAACTCCAGAGTATAACAAGTATCTGGCAAGTAGTAGGTACTTAACAAATGCTTATTGGCTGACTGAAGGTGACTTTCAGGAAATTACTGATTTATGGAGAAGGAAGTTTTGGTACTGCCTTATATCAAGGAGACAATATTTTACAGTTAAAGTACCCTAGGGACATACTACACAATAGTGCTGTTTATCTTACTTTAAGTATCATAATATTTATCATATTATGTGTGAGTGAAGTTCAATTAATATTTCAATACTTGAAAAGGTCTGCAATTTCATAAATGATACAGTAAATAGAGCTCCATGCTTGGAGGTAGGCAGAATTACATTCAAATACAGCTTCATGCACTTACTAGTTATGTGATCCTAGGCAAGTCACTTAGCTGTTATCTGACTCAGTTTCTTCATCTTCATATAAGGATAATAATAGTACTTCTCTTACAAAGTTTTTGCTACTAAGGGCAAATCCCTCTGCCTCAGTTTACTCAACTATAACACAGGGATAACAACATCACTAACTTTCCAGAGTTGCTATGAGGATCAAATGAGATATTTCCAAAGCGCTCAAAATAGTTTCTGGTCATTAAGTCAAAGCACTTAATAAATACTTTTTTCCTCCCTTTTTCCATTTCTTCCTTTTTTCTTCCCTTCTTTCTTTGTATTTTCCTCTTTCTTTCCTTGTTTCCTTCTTTCTGTCTGTGGTCACTTCTTTTGCTGACACAGATTACCACCCATCTATGTCTTAATAGTGCCATGATTTCATCATCTACAGGTATAGGATCAAGTATGTCAGAAAAAAAGCATGGTGCATGGAGGAGAAAAATAATTGGGGTAGGGGAAGAGAAAAAGCCCAAAGATTGAAAGATACTGGTCAGAAGAGATAAGGCAGAAGGGAAGATATAATACATAGAGCAAGGCCAAAAAAATGTAGCATGAAGTAGTAAATAAAAAGTAGTGTAGATGAGTGATAATTTGTCTTAAGCAAAGTACTCATTCAAGAGAGGGACTTTTAATGTCGATATACTGGTTAAAGGCAAGTAACAGTGGGCTTGGATAAATAAGTAGCTTTCATAAGTTAGTATCATTAAAAATATTATCATATGATCAATATCTTATAATCCTCTTCCTTCTTTTTTCACCTTCCATGAAAGGGAGTCACAAAATCCATTGCCAGCTGTAGCAAGCAAGGGTGGTCAGGGGAAGCTAAGATTTACTGAATTAGTTCTAGTTCTGGCTCTTTGCTGAAAGACACAATTCATTGGAGATGACACAACTCCTTTTTTTATCCCATAAGAATTTTTTTTAATAATTGTAACTTTTTATTGACAGAACTCATGCCTGGATAATTTTTTACAACATTATCCCTTGTACTCACTTCTGTTCTGACTTTTCCCCTCCTTCCCTCCATCCCCTCCCCCAGATGGCAAGCAGTCCTATATATGTTAAATATGTCACAGTATTTTCTAGATACAATGTATGTGTGCAGAACCAAATAGTTCTCTTGTTGCACAGGAAGAATTGGATTCAGAAGATAAAAATAACCCGGGAAGAAAAACAAAAATGCAAACAATTTACATTCATTTCCCAGTGTTCTTTCTTTGAGTGTAGCTGCTTCTGTACATCATTGATCAATTGAAACTGAATTAGATCTTCTCTTTGTCAAGAAATCCACTTCCATCAGAATACATCCTCAAACAGTATTGTTGTTGAAGTATATGATCTCCTGGTTCTGCTCATTTCAATCAGCATCAGTTCATGTAAGTCTTTCCTGGCCTCTCTGTATTCATCCTGCTGGTCATTTCTTACAGAACAATAATATTCCACAACATTCATATACCGTAATTTACCCAACCGTTCTCCAATTGATGGGCATCCACTCATTTTCCAGTTTCTAGCCACTACAAATAGGGCTGCCACAAACATTATGGCACATCCAGGTCCCTTTCCCTTCTTTAGTATCTTTTTGGGGTATAAGCCCAGTAGTAGCATTGCTGAATCAAAGGGTATGCACAGTTTGATAACTTTTTGGGCATAATTCCAGGTTACTCTCCAGAATAGTTGGATCTGTTCACAACTCTACCAACAATGTATTAGTGTCCCAGTTTTCCTGCATCCCCTCCAACATTCATCATTATTTTTTCCTGTCATCTTAGCCAATCTGACAGGTATATAGTGGTATCTCAGAGTTGTCTTAATTTGCATTTCTTTGATCAATAGGATGATACAACTCCTAATGGATTTTTGCTAATACATCCTTGGTCCTCAGTCCTCTTCAAAGCATCTCTTGATTACTGGGGACCTATTAAGTATTCTTGTATCATCCCTGCAAGACATAGTTATTTTAGGAAGGACCCAGAAGCCATGTTTGCTTCCATGGAAAGTACTCCAGTTCAGCAAATCAGAGCTTCCCTTTTTTATTCCTGCTTGCTATAATCATTTGTTTATATGTTTGCCATTTTCTCTCTAAGTCTCAAAGTACAAACAAAATTACATTCAAATAATACTTTGTAGTTTGTCCGGTACTATAGAGTTCACGCAGAGAGTTTCATTTGATTTGTATATAAAATTAAAAGATTGGTACAGCAGACATTGTTATTTCCATTTCACAGAAAAGGGATTCCAAAAGGATGGATCCTTTTCCCAAGGTCAAAATCCCAATAAATTTTAAAGCTGTTACTTGACTCTTAAGTCTTTTGTCTCTAAAGCATGCAATCTTCCCATTATTAATAGTGTTAATGTTGAAGGGACCTTTGGGATCAATTAGACCAACCCCTTACCTCCCCCCCTCTTTTTTTTTTTTTTTAACAGAAAGGATAACTGATTTGGCTAAGACAACATAAAGAATAACTAATGAGTACTGGAATATGTGACATATATCTAAAGAAATGACTAGGGAAAGACTTTTGATCTAGACCAGTGTTTCTTATCATGGGATATCTTAATGCTTTATAATAAAGTTTGAAAGCTTGTAATGATAGTTTCATTTTAATCCCATTCTTTGTTATTATTTCCCTTAAGATTGTAGACCTCTTTCCTCATTAGGTTATTATTTTATCTAATTCTACAAAACAACCCCTTCATAGTTTTTAGAGGCACTAAAAATTAATATTATTAATAATTAAGAGATATTAATATTGTGAATTTACTTAGTATTATTATTTTTATTGCACTTATATAGCTCAACTATAATCTCAGAACTCTACACCTTTCTTAATTCCTTTTAAGATTATACACACACACACACACACACACACACATATCCTGATTATCTCCTATTAAGCAAATACTTTGTTTTTCAAAATGTATTTTGTGTTTATTATGAATAAAATTACCTCATGGAGGTCAATATCAGAAATGTCCCAAATATGCCAAACGTCAAAATGCTTTATAATAGGGGAAGAGAAAAAAAAAAGGTTGGACCCATTGACTGGAAAATGGCTAAAGAAATTATGGTGTATTGATAGAATATCATTGTGGCTAAATAAATTATGGTGTATGTGATAGAATATCATTGTTCTATAAGAATGGCAAATATAAGAATCCAGGGAAACATCAGAACTCAGCCAAACAAAGACAAACAAGGGAGTATTAAAATGTTTTTCAATAGTATAAATTAAAACTTCTAAGAAGCAATAAAAAATCAAATTAATTACATTAACAGTTCTTATTCCTAGAAATAGATAATGAGTCAAACTTGGAAAAATAAGACATTACAATTATGGATTGGTGCATATGCTTTCCAGAGAATTTATTTAATTAATTAGTTTATTTAGTTTTTATTTGCTGCAACAGTGGGCATGATGAAAAAGTATATCTGGAAATGATTGTTGTGTAAATTTTTTAATGAAAAGTATATAAAGAGATCTAGATAATGTGCTATTTTAAGACCTCTGCAAAAAAAAAAAGAATATCTTAAAGTGCTTCCTCTAAATTCTAATTCCTGCCTATTCCTCCATCCCTACCCCATCCTGCAATTTATGCTCAAATATTTCTGATTGAGAGTCTTTGATTTAATTATTACACAAGGAGGCTCACTTTCACTGGGGAAGAGAAGAAGTGGTCTTTTAGTCCTTTAAGATCTTTATGATTGCCCCAATACTATATCAGCTCTATGTTTAATAGATGCATTTTATAGATTTATAAAATATTTTATAGATATATTTGGTTTAGCTTTTGAAACCATATTTAGACAAAAATTCATGAAATGAGGAGAATCTAAATGTAGCAGTCATACAATTTGTTATATTTAATATAGAATCCATTTAGTCCTAGAAGAAACTATATAGGGATGGAGAGAGAGAGACTCTTCTAGAGACATGGAACAAGCTTCTGGAAGGAGCTCAATATTGTATGTCTTCATTGCTCATACTGATATAGTTTATTTTAAAGAAGCATGTATTCTGTCCAGACATCATAGACCATGGCTACGTTTCCTCTCCCATTTTTATGTCTGGGTAATTCATATATGCCACAGGTCAAGAAAACTCCAGCAGATATTTCATTGCAAAGTGTGTGCTAGGGGAATCTGTGTAGGGGGGTAGAGAAGAGAAGAAGAGACCATTTTGCATTGTTCCTCATCCTCACGCCTCATCTGTGTTAAAAAACAAAATAGACTGAGGTTAACGTATTTAAATATGCAGAGAGGTCTTACGGGTTTATCATGGTTTCCTGTTAATGGAGTTTCCTGTAGAGATCCAGACAAGAAAATTTATCTGTTGCTACTGTTGGTTAGATCAGTCATATGCTATTTGAAGCCACATGAAGGACTGTGACAAATGCCAACACATCATGAAGCCTTACTGAAAGCCGTAATGAGAATAGCTTCTATTTTGGCCAGGCTTTCAGCTCTTCAGTGTGCTCTCTTCACAATTACCTCACCAGATAGGTAGTGTAAGTATGCTTATTCTATTTTTTTACAGATAAGAAAATCAAATTCAAAGACATTAATCAGTGTGAGAGCTGGAATTTGAACTTAAGAACTCTTTTGACTATAAATGTAACAAATGCATGTTGGATGAGGGAGCAAGATATTGCAGTGGAGAGAGCACTGAGTCTAGAGTCAGAAAGATTTGATTTCAAATCTTAGTTTGTATGATCCTGGGCAAGTCACTTAGCTTCTATTTACTTGGATTTCCTTAATTTTTAAAATGGGAATAATAACATTTACCTCACAGGATTGTTATGAGGATCAAATAACATCCAATATGTAAAACATTTAGTACAGAGCCTAGCATATAGTAAGTGCTATAAAATGCTTATATCCTTCCTTCTCCCTGTGCCTTGCTGAAACTTCATTTCCAGTAAGGATAGATCTTGTCAGATCTTGTCAGATCTATTTTTGCCTTTAGGTTACATATCTTTAGAACTACTTCTTGTGATTATACAAAGTTATTTTCTACACTCCAAATAGTTTGGTGCTTTCTAAAAATTATTAATCAAATTCCTTTCCAACTCATAAAGTATTGGGAGCTTACAATTTACAGTACAATTATAGGATTGCTTGTAGGAGAAACATTTATCATTCTTATCATTCAACCTATAAACGAATATTTAAGTGGTAAAGGTTAACTGAACAAAAAAGTAGTCCCTATGATGTGGTCACATGCAATTTATAAATAATTTTTACCCATGACTGGTTTTTCCTATAACATGTCACAGTAATTACTCAATTGATCCCTATTTTAAGTAGTATTTGGATATCTTTTGTATCTCTGTTTTGCAGATATTACTGTATAAGGGCATATATTTGTGAGAAATAGATGATGCTGCAGCTGATTAATTTAACTCTTCTTCATCAGTCAACATAATAAGACTGTACGATGTTGACACTGGCTTGAAGGGCACTTCTCATGGAAGAAAATATATGCCCCATCACTTTGCTAAGAGGATGCAGGAACTTTTTCTGATTGGTTTTTAGTGATATTGTCTGTCTCCAAGATCAGTAAGGCCTGAGAGTCAGAGTGGCTTAACTTGTTGGAGAATTTGTCCTTTCCTTATTTTCTCTGAGATTAAAGAGGTATCATGACTTGTTTTTCAATGTTTGTGCCACTTTTTTTTTTTAACCACTTTTTTAGTCCTCTTCCTTTGCTTTAATTTCTACATTTAGTTTTTCATCTACCATTCTTATTTGATTTTGAAAAAATAATTCTTTAGTTCTTTTAGAAATTCTTACTGGACTTGCATCTTATTCATATTTTTCTTTGAGGTTTTGCTTGTATTTTTTTGAGGGGAGAAGAGTTTTATTGTTTTCTTCTGAGCTTTTGTTTTGATCTTCCTTTTCACCATAGTAATTTTTTATGACCACGTTCTATTTTTGTTGCAATTTGATAATTTTTATACTCTATTTCCTGATTTGAAATTTATGCTAATGTTGGGGTTCTGTTCCTTGCATGGGGATGAGACAGGTAGGAGCTGTGTCTCAAGCTTCATGCTTTTTTTACACTACTGTTTTCAGAGCAAGTTTGGAAGATTTAAAAGTTTGTAGTGTTTCCAAGTTGTATAATCTGGGAAAAGGTATAGTTACTATTCTCTTTTTCTTACTCTGGTCCTTACCCAGGAAGCACCCCTAGTCCCTTGGAATTACAATTAATATCCTTACAGTCTCATCTTTTTTTTTTCCCTCACATATTATATAGATTTCTAACCTGGAGTGCAGCCAAATAGAGTGACAAATAGCAGAAGCATATGGTGAGTTATCCTTACTTTCCTGTGTGTCCTGAGAGGCAAATTTAGGAATCTTGAATTTCTGACTACCTTCTGCCTTTTTCTTTTTTTTTTTTTTGAACATATGTTACAACAGAGACTAGATTTCTTGAAAATGATTTTTCAGTACAATTTCAAGAATTCTGACCAAGAGTTTAGGCATGAGACAATTAGAAAAAAACATCTCTTTAACAAGCTGTTCCTTGGAAAAGGAAAAGTTCAGACAATACAGGAGGGCCCTCCAGACGATAAACTCAACAGATGAAGTACTAAAGCCATACTATAGAAAAGTGGCACAGTGGGAAACAAAAAAGGTTTAACTCAGAACCAGGAAACTCTGAATTATAATCCTATCAGCCACTTAATTAGCTGTGTGATCTTAAGCTACTCACTTATCATCTTAGTTTCCTCAATTATAATAGAAATGGGATAATAATAGCATCATCTACATGTGATTGTTGAGAAGATCAAATGAAAAATCATGGAAAGTTCTTGATGTTAGGAAGCCCTTTAATAAGAAAGATAGCAAATTTATATATTTTAATATTTGCAAAGAACTCTACATGTATTATTTCATTTCTCACAATAATCCTTTGAGGTAGATGTTATTTATTATTATTATTATTATTATTATTATTATTATTATTTTATAGATATTAGTGATTTTTCCAGGGTCACGCAGACAGTAAATATAACGAAGGAAGATCTGAACTTAGGAATCTGAAGTCTCCAAGTCAAACATGGGAGCTACTACACTGTGGAACTACCTCTTTAAACAGGTAGATATTAAGAATAAGTGAAGGGATAGGGCTATATAGCTGGAAATGTAAACTAGATGTGGCACCAGAATCTCTATTCATTCTTATTATGGAAGAATCAGGTATTTATACAAGTTTTGCATGACCTTCTGTGTTTGATTTATTGGTAAGACCAAACAATTCATTGAGAAAGCAGAGAAGTGAATGGCCTGAAGTTTAAAGTGTTTGGTATAGTGCACTAGCCTGTCTTTCTTGATATTATGTTATGTGGACTTAGCTTATGATTTCAGAAGACAATTGTAATTAAGAAATTTTGTAATATGCTTTTTTACTTTTACAAAGTCATGGTCAGGACCATGTTCTGTTCTGGATCTAGGTAACAGAGTATACCTAAAAGGTATAATCAGAAATTTGCTGAAACCAGCTCTAACCAGTCTTTGAGTGCCCATTCCAGTATTTTAAGTGTGCTCATTTACACTTCAGAAACTGGCAATCGCTATAAATCATAGCTTGATTTGTTGCTTTATTTATTTATTTAGGAAAAATGTTAATGCAGATTAAACTTTAAAATTGTGTGCATGTGTGTGCACATATATACACACACACACATACACATACACATACACACAATATCTTTTATTTCTGGGAAAGCTAGGTGGTTAAATATTTACTAGCAAAAATGATCTTCCCTATAGAACTAACCTGGGAGTTATGTTTTTGACTTTCCATGATTACACTCAATTCCCTCATATGGATTATGATCCATGGTGGGCAAACCTATGATAAAGTCATAAATCATTCTTAGTTCAAATATATCATTCCACAGATGGTGAAATAGTTCAAGAGAAGTTAAATGACTTGCTCTATTTCATTATTATAAAATAGATTTCTATATTGTTGAGAAGTTAAAGTATAAAACATCCAATGTACTTTTAAATTTTATGACTCTACATTTCTAAAATTACATGATTTTAGAGAAAAGCTAGTCACACACAAGATTTATCACATATTGTACTATGAGGTAATAGATTTAAAAAGTTTCTTCTCTAAATGAATCAATATTTATTGAATGCCTACTATGCACCAGTCATTGTGCTAGATGCTGGGGATACAGAAAGAGGCAAAGGACAGTCTGTCTTTAAGGATCTTGTAATCTAACTGGGAAGACAATAGTCAAATATATCAAATTGAGTTATGGACAGGCTAAATAGAAAACGATTAAAAGAGATAAGTCACTAGAATTAAGTGGAACAGGGGAAAGCTTCATGTAAAAGATGGAATTTTAGTTGAAATTCAAAGAAGATAGGTAAGTCAATAATAACTTTATAATAAATCATAATAATATAATAAGGTTTTGGCTATATAAAGTAATACAAAGATCAAATATGATTTAAGAATAGACACTATAAAAGATAAACAAAAACCATAAGCCATCATATGGAAGTTGGAATTTATATAAAAATAGAATAGAATATAATTATTTGCATTAAAAATGTTTATTTCATAAAGAACTTCCCACAATTCAGTAGTGAGCTATTCTAATGCAGGTTTTCATTTTAGAACTTAGAGTATTTAAAATTATTTTCCCAGTTGCATGTAAAAAACAACATTTTTAATTATAAATGATACTTTCATTTTTAATATATTTCCTTATGAATAATGTTGGGATAGAAAAATCAGAACAAAAAGGAAAAACTACAAGAGAAAAAACATGAGAAAAAGAATTTTAAAAAAATGAATATAGCATGTGTTGAATTCAATTTGGTCTCCATAGTTCTCTTTCTAGATGAATTTTATTGGGATTGCCTTGAATTACTGTACTGTGAGAAGAACCATGTCTGTCAGTTGATTATCATACAATCTTGCTATTGCTATGTACTATGTTTTCCTGATTCTGCTTGTTTGAGTTCACGTAAATTTTTCCAGATCTTTCTAAAATCAGCCTGTTCATCATTTTATAGAATAATAATATTCCATGACTTTCATATATCATAACTTATTCAGCCATTCTCCAATTGATGGACAACTAGTCATTTTCCAATTCTATTCCTCTACAAAAAAGAGCTGCTATGAATATTTTTGTACATGGTTCTTTTTTCTCTTTTTCATTTCTTTGGGATACAAACTCAGTAGTGGCACTGATAAATTAAAGGGTATGTGCAATTGTATAGTCCTTTGGGCATAGTTACAAATTGCTCTCCAGAATGATTGGATCAGTTCACAATTCTCCCACCAATGCATTAGTGCCCCATCTTTCCCACATTCCCTCCAACATTCGTCATTTTCTTTTCCTGTTATCTTAGTCAATCTGAGAGATATGAAGTAGTGCCTCAGAGTTACTTTAATTTGCATTTCTCTAATCAATTGTGATTTAGAGCATTTTTTCATATGACTATAGATGACTTTAATTTTTTACATGAAAATTGTTTGTTCATATCTTTTGACCATTTACCAATTTAGGAACACTTTAGTGTCTTTTAAATTGTTTATTCTTATTAAAAAGATGGGTTTATTTTTTCCCCCTGGAATCCTCTATTGTATATACCAAAGAATAGCTATATTGGTAAGTGGAATCATAATTCTAGTGATACAGAATTCTAGGTACAACTGCTAAGGGAATGTTTTGATGAATACAGTCAGAGGAACCAATGGATTTAACTTAGGTAGTTTTTATGGATATTAAGATATTTTAACAAATTATTGTGAAGAGAAGAGCTTTTGAGGAAAAAGAGGTAAAAGAGAAAAAAGAGGATAGACCAACAAATGGGAAAGGCATACATGCAGTCATAAATATAAGTGCTCATAGACAAAGGATAGGAGACAGGTTTGTTCAGATGGAAAGAAAATACAAACCAGGGAGTAATCAGATATCAGGAGAATAAGTTAGAGGTTACAGGTAAATGAGGAAAGAAATTAAGAGTGCTGTTTAAAGCAAATGTGAAGTGGATTAGGTTAGATGTGTGAGACATCTGAGAATTATTGTAGGTTTTTTGAGCAGCTAAATGATATGCCAGACTGATTCAAAATGTAACTGGATGAAAAGGATGAGAGAGAATGAAGGGTCAAAGATAATTTAAATTTGAACTTTGGATAATGAAAAGAAATGGTGGTACCATCAATAGAAACAAGGAAATTGGAGGAAGGGCAGATTCAAGAGAAAAATGATGAGTTCATCATCTTTGAGATGTCAGAGGTCTCTCTCAGTGGACAAGTCCAGAAATCCTATAGTGATGCTTGATTGGAATCATATATGTAAGTTTGGAAGTGATCTTCACAGCAATAATAATGGAAGATATAGGATTCAATTTTCCTTCAGCTTCAGAGGAGGATGAAGCTATCTTCACCAAGGGAGATGACATAAACAGGAAAGAGAAGAGAACTAAGGACAAAAACTAGTTACCTAGGATTGATGAAGATAACTGAAGAACTCTTAGGTGTTACTTCTGCCAAGAAAGAAGAAGGAAGTGATGCTGGAGAGACAAGAGACAAGGAAAAAGCATTTAATTTGAATAATTATGAGTTACTGTTGACTTTGGAGTAAGAAATTATAGTAATGATAGGCATTAAAACTGAAAAGCCAAGGTGACAAATTACATATTCTATATGTGATATTTTAAAAAGTTCAAAAGACATAAATTAATAACTTTATTAATGATACTAGTATTTATTAGTAAAAGAAAGTAACACTCTGAAATAATAAAGACCAATCTTGGTGGCAGACTCAGTTTATACATCCTTGGAAGAGTGGGTGTTCCTAAGAATGGCAATCAGCTCTGATTATTTAATAAGTAATGAGAAAGAATGAATACTGAAATGAAAGGTAGACTTATTCTAAGGAGAGGCTAGGGATGTAAATTTGATTGGATCATTTACTTCTAAATAGAGAAAGTACTGTGAGGGAAAGTTGAAAGATCCCATCCTGTAAGTGACAAAAAGCAAAGATTAGACCTTTTACCTTTTGCATAATGATTTAGCCAGTCAACCCAGACAAAAAGAATTAAAGCCCGTCTTCCCGAAATTAAGTGAGCTATTGTAGAGCAGTTATTAGAACGAACTCGTCTATGTAGCAAAATAGTGAGATGATTTTACAATAGGGGTGAAAAGCCTATCGAACTTAATGATAACTGGTTGCCAAAAAATGAATTTTAGTTCAACTTTAAATTTAACTCAAGTACTAACAAACATAATTTAAATTTAAATGTTACTCAAAAGGGGGACAACTGTTTTGACACGTAAACAAACTTATTTAGAGGATAATGATTCATACACAAAACATTGTAGACCTAAAAGCACCTAGCTTCAGAAGAAATCTAGACAAAGAATCTCTATCCCCCAAGTCTGAGGAGAAGACTTTTAAATTCCTTGTAAGGTTGGGTGGAGTTTAAGGTTAGAGTTAATTCAATCTTGTTATCAGTAATGTCTTTCACACTGAACTTTGAAATGAGGGTTGTAGAAAAAGGAAAAAACTCTGGGTCTCCCCAAATCATTGGTTATTAATAATCATTTCTTTCATATGAATAACATATTTAACAACTAGGCCTACCTAACTACCAGGTTCAGACCTAATCTAGACTATGGGTCAAACCTCTGCATTAAGAAATGGGAATATAAGTCCATTAGCTCTATTTTAATAGAAATTCCCAGTACAGCCTTCCTTTTAATTTATTTTTATGACCTCAAATACACAAATATAATAAGTATAACCCTATAGTGGCTAAAGAGGTCCTATCTTTTTTTGACTTAGATTTTGTTTCTTTTACATGTGGAGGAAAGTAGATAATGACATATAGTCTAACCAGCAGGGACCTGAATAGATTGAAGGAAAGTCTAGCTGATTATAATTAGAAATATACATCATTCTATTCTCACTATAGGATGAGCAAGCAGTCTTTGAAAGGACAGTGCATTATCGTATGTTATATTGTCTTTACTTAGCCACATATAATATCACCTTATAAATTACAGTGCAACTGGCAAATGTAGTTAACAGCATTTCTCCCTGGTTATTAATAATTCATTGTTATCTAAGTTAAATTAAGTCTCGAAGCTAAAGGAAAAAACAAATAAAAGCAAGATGGTTAAATCTCAAGAGTAAGGCTGCATTTATTTATAAATAGTTTCTTCATAGTTTTTAGGTTGGATGAATGGCTCTTAAATGTTGTCACATTGCTAACTAAGAGCAAGAGAAAATGAATGGATGTGGATAAATGTATATACTTAGGTCAATACCTGGCACATAATAAATTTTAGATTTGACTTTTGAAAGTGTTCATTTCCTTTTGTTTTCATATAAATGGCAGAAACGTGATTTTCCTAACTTTGTAACAAAGGGTATAGAGACATTATGACGTGTATGGAAAAGAGCTATTAAAGAAAAGGGAGAAGATCTGGGTTCTAGTCCTGATTATGTTACTTAATTACTCATGGTGAGACTATGAGCTTACTTACTTAACCTTACCTTATTTATTTAACCTATCTGGCTCTTTCCCCAACTGTAAGATGAAATCATAGGACCAGACACTTTTTCAGGTTTATCTTATATCTTTAACACTATAATATTCAGGATTGTTGAGTTTCTGATTTGAAAAGCAAAGTAGTTGTTCAAAAGAAAGTTGTATAGTTTTTTAAAATTGTCATCATAATAACTAAAATATTTGTGTGTTTATATATGCATATACATACATATTTCTACATTACAAAATATTCCAGAAATAGTACCTTATTCTATCTTCCCAACAATATAGAGATGTAAGTGCTTTTATGATCCCAATTTTTTATAGATGAAACCAAATTAGACAAAAGTTAAGTGATTTGCAACTAGCCAAATAATTGGTACCTAAGGCTAGATTTGAACTTAAGCATTCTTGTCTCTAGAGTCACACAACTATTTTAAGAAATACAAGTATTATGTTAAATTGAGTGTGCATCTAACCATTAGACCTTAGTGAAAATAAAGAAACTGGTTTTGTCTTGTATCTTTTAGGTGCTTAGTGAATATGCCTTTTATTATATAGTATATATTGTCATCTATATACTTTTTTTTCCTTTTTGTTACTGACTTGGATAGATGAATTTAATTTACTAGTTACTATGTTTATTCTTTGTATAATTGACATTTGGTAAAGGAGGGGTCAAGCCTTGTGTATATATATCTAAAGAACATTCTTTCCCCACTAAAGTACAGAAATAAAGAACTTAGCTTGAATCTAAAAATTATTTTTCTTAGATGAACAATATTTAGTGAGGTTGATAGATAAAATTCTAATCCAGTACCCCTTTTTTCTGCTTCTAGCTCCAACTTTCTGCTTTCTCTTCTTACAGGAATTGGAGGACAGAGCACAATGTCTAAACTTTGGTTGCAACATCCTGCTTCCCTTAGAAAAAAATGGGTGGAGGAAATTTTTTAACAATATGTTTTCCTGCAAGCCACATCTAGACAGACATATGTAGACAAATATAGCTTCTATGGACAAAACAACAATAATTCTTTTAAAAGGTATGCTAGCAGAGCAAAAAAAAATCTAGCTTTACCAATTTGGAAAGATTTTGAGTATGGATTTAAAAATCAATTCTTTTCTTTCCAAGGCCAACCTAATTATCAGTAGTTGGCTAACTCTTCGGTAATGGTACATCATACGCAACACACACACACACACACACACACACACACACACACAAATATTACAAAGAATTACTATAACAACCTATATGTCACTAGATATTTATATTTTAAAAAAACCCCAGCTATTTATATTCTACCTGTGAGCTTTTCAGTTAATGCTCCTAAAATAGCTATATCATTGGAGGAACTTAATCTGATTAATCTTGACACATACTTAGAATAAAACAAGATGACTGAAGGACATTACAGTTAAATATTATTAGAGAGGTAAAGATAAGAATAATTAGTTTTATCAGGCTTTCACACAAGAAGCACCATCATTTCATGAAATATGTAATTATCTTATATTGAAAAGCTTATGAAAAGTTTTTTTTTAAAGTACCATGAAAGTGATTAGAATTTATTTGACAAGTTGATTAGTAGTTGCCTCCTTTACTCATTATATCTAAACTTGGCTTGCAGCTATGGCCTGTTCTCCATTTCTGACCCACTTTTTTATTCTAGAACCATAATCAAACTAATGCTTATTGCTTTTCAAAAGGGCGTATCATTGTTTTGCAATAGCTCTACTTACCATTCTAGTGATTTTCCAAACCAAAATATTTCACCTTGGCCAACATTCTTCAGTAGATCCTCTTTCTTTCTATTAGCACATATGTTTTGTGAGAATATAGACTGTTTTATTGATAAACCCAGTATGTAGCACAGTGTTGGATACATAGTAAGTGCTTAATAAATGCTGTTAATGTACTAATTAATTCATTCAAAATCTGCTATCAGTAATACATAAATAAAAAATAATGTAGCCAATTCAATGATTCATTCAAATTAATCCAATATATGGTTTTATGCTTGGTGACTACAATATAAAGATAGGTAAGGAGGAGGATGACAAGAAATTTGTTAGAAATATGGTTCCAGAGCAAAAATTATAGAGGCCCAAAACTTGGAGATTACATAGAAGTCTCATGGCTATATATCATAATTACTTTTTCTTTTTGAGAAATGAATCACTCTGAGCAGGTTATAGTGAGCACTACATCACATCACATACAATGACTTTAATTATGTTTTAGCAGAAAGGAAATGACTATTGATGTCATTTTTGAATCAGCTATCTCTGTACAGTCAGATCACTGATTTCTACGGACAAATATCAGATTCAGTATTAAACTGAAACAAGAATAAAAACTAGATGTGGCTTGCAAATGAGGCAACAACAACCTGATATTTTTAAACATGTTATTGTTTCTGAAAATGGAAATGGGGGGACAACCCCAACAATGACACAGATTGTCACCATTTCCTAAGAAATTTAAACTAATGCATATCTGCTCCTACATCAAGGTAGAAGCTAGAAACCACCTTAACCAGCAAATATCAGATTGCTTTGTTAAGAAAAGAGTGGAATGTCAATCAGAGGCAGCACTGATTTAGAATGTAAATACTTCTACTACTACAACTATTAATAGCTAGCTTTTTAAGATTTGCAAAGTATTTTTAAGTATCATATTATTTTACTGATGATGAAACCGAGGCAGACAGAGGTTAAGTAACTTTCCTGTGTTCAAATAACTATTATTCATTTAAGGCCAGATTTGAATTCATGTATTTCTATTTCTGGATCTTGCATGCTATCCACTCTATTAGCTAGCTACCTCTGACATTTGTTAAAAACAACAAAATTTAAAAAAATGTAAAATCTCATGAAGAAAAATAGTACATTATTGGCTATGGGATCATCTCATAAAATAAAGAGAAGCACTAGTTATAAAAATGAGTTAAAAAATAACTTGGAAAGGACCAAATCAAGTAATCTCCAAGTCATTTAAGAATGAGATTAGGACAACAGATGGAAAATAGAAAAGATCCATGTAGATTTTTAAAACTAATTTTTTACTATCAAAGAAAGTAGAACTACTACTTTTAAAGTCTAACCACATACTGCTGAATGTGCTACATGAAAAAAAATAAAAGACAACAAAGAAAACAGATAGGAATGCATATTTTAGTATATCTAAATATATACATTATATATAAACACATACACATCCTGTCCTAGAGTTTATGTGTGTTGTTGTTGTTGTATTTTTTTTTGGGGGGGGGAAGGCAACTCAATTGGAGTTAAGTAGCTTGCCCAGGGTCACATAGCTAGTAAGTGTAAGTGTATGAGGTTGCAATTGAACTTGAGTCCTCCTGAATCCAGGGCCATTGCTCTATCCACTGTGCTACCTAGCTTCCTCTCTATGCTAGAGTTTTGAGGGCTCTGACTGATTTTCAAGGTACATTAAGGACACAGTCACAAAAATATGGAGAATATTTATATCAATATTACCCTTAAAAAGGTACCAAGAAAAATAACAATTGCTATTTTGTTATGCCCTCATCCCGACATCTTTCTGTTATTGTTGTTGAGAAAATTGAGGTTAAATGATTTACCCAGGATTACATAGCTACTAAGTATCTGAGGATGGATTTGAACTTGTGTTTTCCAGATTCCAGGGATAGTGCCCTATCCACTGTGCCAAGTAACTGCCCCTATATATGAGTTTCATAATAGTAATTTATATAAAAAAATAAACAAACATTGAAAGTGGCCTTGGTGAATCGTGGAGAAAAAAACAATGAGAAATTTATAAAAAATATAGTGGAGTAGTCTTTTTAGTCCTCATTTTTGTTAATCTCAGAAGTGTTGGACATTATTGTCTTCCTGATCCTTCTGGATATTCTTGCTTGATTCTTTTCTTCTCTATTTATTTGCCCCTTCCTAGTATCCATTAAGGATCATCATACATGTCTTCTTACTCTTCCCTTCTATCCTTCTCTCCCCCTTTATCTCTTGGTATCTGTCTCTTTGTCTCTCTTATTTCATTTTTGGTGCAATGGCAAAGCAAACATTATTTGCTTTATTAATGGTCATTTCTACTAATAAAGTTAAATCAGTTTTTAATATCATACTATTTAACTTTCCTGACAATAACTTTCTTTTCTGAGTCTTCAGAAGTTGTAACCGAAGCACTTGGAGGAACAGATGCCAAGATGTTTTTCCACAAGGTTGATTTAGGGGAATGGATTGGAATTATTGCACTTTCCAAGACTTTTTGGATCATGATCCCAGATTGTCTCCATCAGGATCTAAAGGGATGATAATCATAGTGGTGATTTAATTTCTAGTATATCCTACCTCCTATGTCACTTTTGTCTTTCCCAAAGGGCTTGTCTGTCTGGTGTGTGGCAATTGGTAAAGTGCTGGTGAGGATTCTGGTACTTTCTCCACAGCAGTTACTATCATGCTGTTGTACCTACCTGAACAATCTTCTGCATTTTGGATTCCCACCACTGAATAAATAATTAATTGTGTCACTTCTAGCACAGAACTCCTCTATGAAACATGGTTTAGTCCATTTACTTTCTCATATTTGTTTTTGTGAATGCCATTTCCATCTATTCATGTAACATATTCAGCATTGTAGGTATGCGTTTAGTCAAACATGAGTTTGATGGTTTTTTAGATTAACAAGAGTTTCTTATTTTTTATTTTATCTGTTTGTACTTACATCTTTCTGTTTCATTCTTCAATAGCCTTGTAATGATTTTGCTTAATTGGTTTGATTTCTTTCTTTAAGTAAGTTTGTTTTATTCTAAAACTTCTCATTGTTTTGTAAGATAATGTTGTCTATCATATTTTGATATAAATTTTACAGATAAATTCATATTTTAAACCATATTTGCCCTCATTACTTTCCCTTTAGCTAGGAGATTAAAAGTTTGCCACTCAAGTTTCAAGTTTGGAGATCATGTTTTCTTTTAATGTTATTGCTTTTTACTTCTTTTCTTTCAGATTGCTCTTCATGTCTATATATTTGCATTATCAGTTATTTTCTCTTTTGTTTCTAAATTTGTCACTATGGAATCAGATTTTTTTTTTTATTCTGCAGTTCAAGCTATAAATTTGCTTTCATATTTCTTTTTTAAACCATTCAGGAACATCTTGCTTTGACCTCATGTTCTTTGTGGAAAGATCTGGATATTCTGTCTCATCAGACATTGATTCATTTTCATGAATCTAGCAAAATTGAAAGTTGTCTGGATTCTTTTACTTGATCTGGAGGCAATATTCCCTTCTATTATTAAGATCTTCCCTGTTGATATTTCTACTTGTAATCAGTTTTATTTTTTTCTTCCTGACATTTTTGGCCATTTCAGTCTTTAAAAGACATATTTCTATTTCCCAATTCCATTTTCACTTTCTGATTTCCCTTTAATGGTAATTTATCTTTGGACTAGTCCTCCCAGCAGTCTTAATCTCTTCCTACTCTAGGTAAATCAAAGCCACCAGTCTCTGTTCCAGGTCCTTGGGAGAATAGAATCAGACCCACATAGATGTTGGGCTCTCTCTCTCTCTCTCAGGCTTAGTGGAGTGCCACATAATGCCACAATAAAGCCACATTTTCTGTCCAAGTTTTTCTATTCTTCAGTTCTCTTTTTGAGTTCTGTTGTATCACAGGATGCTATACTTAGCTACATTGAGACTGCTGTACTCAACTTCTATAAGCTTCTACTTTTTGATTTTCTGACACTGAAGAAGAGGGTGAATAAAAATGAATCCTGTTGCAAGATTGTGGATCAGATTGTGTAGCCTTGCTGCCAGACTTTGGTGGGAGTAGGCTTGCTAAGAGAGCACAGTTTGAGATAGGGGGTTAACTATATCTACTGCTAGTTCATTGAATTGTTATCTCTTTTGGGTTTTAGGTGACTTGACCAGAGTGACAGTGAAATAATTTTTGTGTGTGTGTGCATCATTTCTATTTTAGAGAGTTTTGAGAAGTCATGAAAAACAAAGAACATAGATTAGCCATCCAGCTTGTTGGTTTTGAAGATCCAGCCTTAGGTCTTTTTGGTCACATTATAGCAATTGTTTTATATGAAGTAAATTTCTTTAGAAAATGCTTATAATCTGTGTTGATGTTCATCTTCACTGTCCACAATGGAAAAATCAAGTATATGAAAAATATATTTATTTGGATGCCCAACTCTTAGTTGTTTTCTGTCAATACATATATCTTAAGTAAATACTACAAATGAACTACTGGGATATAAGCCCAGTAGTAACACTGCTGGATCAAAGGGTATGCATAGTTCGATAACTTTTTGAGCATAGTTCCAAATTGCTCTCCAGAATGGCTGGATGTGTTCACAATTCCACCAACAATGTATCAATGTCCCAGTTTTCCCACATCCCTTCCAATATTCTGAATTATCTTTCCCTGTCATTCTAGCCAATCTGACAGGTGTATAGTGGCATCTCAGAGTTGTCTTAATTTGCATTTCTCTGATTAATAATGGCTTGGAGAATCTTTTTATATGGCTAGAAATAGTTTCAATTTCTTCATCTGAGAATTGTCTGTTCGTATCCTTTGACCATTTATCAATTGGAGAATGGCTTGATTTCTTATAAATTAGAGACAATTCTCTATAAATTTTGGAAACGAGGCCTTTATCAGACTCTTTGACTGCAAAAATGAACAACTGTATTCTTTTGGCAATGCTATAAGGCTAAGAAATCTCTGGAGGAAGGAGAATTGAGCATTATCAAGGGACAATAGAAAAGTTCATAATTTGTATCAGCTGGATGAAATACATTATATAGCATAAGGTATATACATTAGCAATAGTACAATGCAAGGAGAAACATGCTAAAATTGTCCAAAAGTTGTAGATTATGATTATGTTAAACATTCAGTAAAATTCTACCTGAGATCCTTATTTAAAAATTAATTTTGTGTTCTGTGCCTCATTACTTCAAGAGAAGGTCACCAAAAATATAAATTTCATTATTAGTAAAAGCCAATCTTCTCCCTTCTTTTTTTGGAAAAAGTAAATAAAATTCCTTAGATTGAATGATACATTCAGAAGGCATTTTTATGAAAACTCATGTAGAAACTCTATCAGACATACTAATTGCCAATTTCATGGTAATATAATAAATGCAGCATTGAGGTTCATTTTGTATTTTTCTGTCTGCATTTCTAGTATACCATTTGCTGCATCAATATACTTTATTGACAGGATAAAAGTACCAAGTTTGAATACAAGTATATATGGATGTCCTTTAGATGAGGGCTCTTAAGTAGAACAAATTTATTTAGTTCATTATTATATTCAATTATAAAGTACTGATATTAATTAGTTATTTCTTTTTTATTTTAATTTATGTCATTATGTCAAATTGCTGAATTTCATGTAAGCTTATGAATTTAAAAAATCAAATTGTTTGTATAGACAGGATCCCTAAAAAAACTGCCTTCTCACCTTATCAATTTGCCTTGAATCTGATGTTGTAGGAAAGACATATAATTAGTTAAAACAAAAAGACAAAAAAAAAGAAGTCTTATAATCAGACTAAGTGATAATAAAATGATAAGTCATGTATTCCAGTAATATTCCATAGTATGAAAGGAACTCAAAGAAAGTCTCCAGCACTTTGGGAAGAACCATTGTGGATGGGTTAAAGGAGTATTCAAATAAAAGTCATACAATGGGCTGATATGGGTTTCAATTGGAATCACTGGAGCAAGTTAATTGCTTTGGTAAGACTGCAGACTTATAAGTTATCAGAATAAATTTTATTTGGAGAAATAGTACATTTCTGTATTAATGTTCAATGTCACAAAATCAGAATCCTGGGGTAATATACAGGCTACTTTTAGTAAGGTAAGAGGATTGGTAAAGACATGGACTATGAAATACCATTAAGGAAAAGGGACCTGGGGGGGGGGAGAGAGGGAATGTTGTTGCAAGAAGAGATATATATTTATCTATATCTATAAATCTATATCTACTTTATATATATATTAGAGGACCAATTGGAAATATGGAATTGAGGAAGAAAAAAGTTGAGGTAATATATAATGGCCAATTGTTCAGTTGTTTCACTCACGTCTAATACTTTATGATTCTATCTGGGCTTTTCTTAGCAAAGATGTTGTAATGTTTTGCAATTTTCTTCTCCAGTTCATTTTACAGATGAGAAAACTGAGGCAACTAGGGTTAAGTGATTTTCCTAAGGTCATACAGCTAGTGTCTGAGGTCTGATCTGAATTATGGTCTTCCTGACTCCAGCATTGATGCTCTACCCACTGTATACTTTGACACCCTACAATGGCCATAGAGGAGGACAAAAAACTAAAAGTTATGGAGTGGGAGTGAGGAAGATAAAATAAACAATTGGCTCATAATTTTACCTCAGGCTTGTCAAATTGAGTTTCCCACTACTGTAACCATATCAGTTCCTTTGAGAGTTTGGGAATGTAGAACTTAATGTCATAAGAGGTACAAAGGCCAAGTAATCTGCATAATAGACATGTTAAATAGAGACTATTCCTGTGGGAATTTTTTTTTTTTACTGTGCTCTACTTCTTGCTATTGATAGAATCTAGTCAAATTAGAAAAAGCAGAGTAGGTAAAAAGAAATACAGTATAATTAACTGAAAGCCAAAAAATATTTCAGGATGCCTGGTAGAATTCTAGCATCTTAGATAATTGGTGGAATACATTGGAAAGATTATTGAGCTCATCATCAGACCCCTACTATAATCCTGATTTTACTATTAACTAGCCCACATCTTAAGTTAGTCTTTTAATCTCTTTAAACCTCATTTATAAAATGGTAATAATAGTATCCAATCTGCCTTTCTTATGGAGTTGTTATCAGGATCAAGCGAGAAAATGTATAAGTACTAATGGTAGAAACAAATGAAAGGTGTTTTAGATAAAACTTAGTTGGAACCAGATAGGACTTTCCTATTTCTAATTTACTACAACATCCGATTCCTAATTTACTACAACAATCTCTTCTAAAATGTTTTTTTAAATGGTGATTTACCCTATGGTTGATCTTTTTGTAAGAGGGAGCTCAGTACTTTCCATGAAAGCTTACTCAACTCTTGAAGAATTATAGCCATGATAAAGTTCTTGTATTGAGTCTACAGGAGGATTGTTTTAGGGAGTTCCTGAGTCAGTATCTGTGGATAGAGTGCTGGACTTGGAGTCAGGGAGACCTGAATTTAAATCCAACTTTAGACATTTAGTAGCTTTGTGACCCTGGCCAAGTCACTTAACTTTGTTTACCTTAGTTTCCTCATCTGTAAAAGTGGTACAGAAGGAAATGACAAACGACCTCAGTTTCTTTGTCAAGAAAACCCCAAATGAGGTCATGAAGAGGTGGACATGACTGAAAAATAGCAATTTGATTAGATTATAAATTATAAACTTAACCTTTGTCTGAAGGACACTTTACATGGATATCTCAATCTTACTAAAAAGACATAAAAAAACTCCCTTGAATGTTTCCCACTACTTGGAACAGCTTCCAGGATGGTTGACAAATAAGTGCCAGGGAAAATGAAATTATGTCAGAGAAGTTGCCCTTTCATTGGATTCTGTAAGAGTAAGCAGGGACAAGTCTTGGCTTTTCTTTTCCTTACATTTTCTCTCTTTTGGATTTTCAAATTGGGGTGAAGTAAAAAGAACAAGAGAAGAAATTTTTCTTTGATCTCTTCAAGAGCAGCAAATGACCATTGGTAGGATTATGTAGTAAGTTCCCTCTGCTTGTCTAGATGAAAATTCTTAGACTGAGAGTTCCTAATCTTAAGGTACCTTTTGTTTCCTTTTCTGAGGATCTGTCAGTGAAGAACTTTGGGATACTTTATGAGTAATTCTAAATGATTTGTTTCTTAGGTTCTATCATTCCCAAGAGATTGAGAGATCCTGAATGAGATTCTTCCCAGAGAGAGTTCTGTAATAGTATGTGATATGAAAAAGAATGAGATCTGCTCTGACTCTGGAGTATTGAAGTAACTCCACAGGATACCCTATCAACATGCTATGATATTATTGTGAGTGGTTCCATCAGTGAATGTCGAAGGTGAATGGGAAGGATTTCTTAAGAAGTCACCAAAAGTTTTACTTTCCTATGGGAGCTGAATGTACTGATTTAGTGCTTTTGCTTTCTGTATTTGTCCATGTATTCCTGTGAGACCTTTATATCTTAGGAATTTTCTCTGCTATAATTAATAAATGTTGTCTCTTTATAATCATAATTCTGACTCCATTCTTTAACTTAGAAACTTAGATAAGAATCAGATCTTCATTTTGTAACATTTCCTTAGAGTTTTACTCCAAAATGGGTTTGAATCATAAAGAGAAACACAATTCTTTGGAATCAGACCCAAATCTTCAGGGAGGGAAGGATAGGAAGAAAACTGGGGCTTGGATAAATCAAAATCTGTCTCCCATATTTCTACTTACTGGTCAATGTTATATGTCCCTTGGAGAGGGCAACTTGGTGGCACAACAGATTGAATATCAAGCCTGGATTTTTTTTTAAATTTTTATTTAATAATTACTTTATATTGACACTCGTTTCTGTTCCAATTTTTTTTCCCTCCCTCCCTCCACCCCCTCCCCTAGATGGCAAGCAGTCCTTTATATGTTGGATATGTTGCAGTATATCCTAGATACAATATATGTTTGCAGAACCGAACAGTTCTCTTGTTGCATAGGGAGAATTGGATTCAGAAGGTATAAATAACCTGGGAAGAAAAACAAAAATGCAGATAGTTCACATTCGTTTCCCAGTGTTCTTTCTTTGGGTGTAGCTGCTTTTGTCCGTCATTTATCAATTGAAACTCAGGTCTCTTTGTCAAAGAAATCCACTTCCATCAAAATATGTCCTCATACAATATCGTTGTTGAAGTGTATAATGATCTCCTGGTTCTGCTCATTTCACTTAGCATCAGTTCATGTAAGTCTCGCCAGTCCTCTCTGTATTCATCCTGCTGGTCATTTCTTACAGAACAATAATATTCCATAACATTCATATACCACAATTTACCCAGCCATTCTCCAATTGATGGTCAAGCCTGGATTAAGTTCAAACCCAGCCTCAGACATTTACTAGCTGTGTAACCCTGGGAAAGTCTTCAGTTTCCTCATCTGCAAAATGAGCTGGAGAAGGAAATGGCAGATCACTCCAGTATCTAAGAAAACTCCAAACTGGATCATGAAGAATCAGAGATGAATGACTGAACAACAAAACACCCCTTAGAGAGAAACAAAATGTTTCTTCTTCTATTTAACAGTTTTTAGATATCTAAAAATAGCTACCCTGTCACCCCTCAGTCTTACATTGTCCATGCTAGGATATTTCCAGCTCTTTCAACTATTCTCCTCCATGATGTGGCTAGCACCCTCAAACCCCTGATCATTTTCTTCTGAACAACTCAGCAAGTCTATGTCCCTCTAAAAATGTGGTGTCTCAGACAGAACACAAAGGTCTATATATCTTCAGAACAGAGGTGCCTTATATTGAATTTGTGGTTAATGAGAAGGCCCAAGTCTTTTTTTTTTCCACAAGAATTGTAGCCAAGATAGGTGCTCTCTAGCCTCGATCTGTACAATTATTTTCAAGAAAAACCTTAAATGTGGATTCAACATTGCTTCTTGTTAAATGTTATCTTGTTCTTCTCGGCCCACTACTGTTGTGATCATTTTTGACTATTGATTCTGGCAACAAAAGTATTAGTTCTCTCTCTTGATTTTTAAATTCAATAATCATACCTTCCAAGCATCATCTAAAACTGTTAAGAATAATGAATAGAGCAAAATGTAAGGCACTTCATATGCAGCTACCATTCCGTTTGACTTAGAATCATTAATCAAAACTATTTGGGTATGATTATTCAAGTAAGATAATTTGGAAAGATGTACAGGTATTTCTTGAGGTAGCTAAGTGCCACAATGCAGAAAGCATGGTGCTTGGAGCCAGGAAGACTGCTCTTTCTAAGCTCAGACACTCAGTAGCTGTGTGAACCCCTGGCAAGTCACTTACTACTGCTTCAGTTTCCTCATCTATAAAATAAACTGCAGGAGGAAATGTCAAACCACTCTAGTATTTCTGCCAAGAAAATCCCAAAATGAAGTCACAAAAAGTTACACACAACTGAAACAATAGAATAATAAAATAGAGTTTTCTTTAGTAAGTTACTAGAACAGTGTTGAAACAGCATTTGAGGTAAAAACAATTAGCAAGGTAACAGAATCATAATGTCAGAATTTTAAGGGACCTGAGCAACTATGTATTCCAATTCCTACCTGAAAAAATAATCCTGTTAATTATATACAGCTTTTATTTAATGACTTCTCATGAGAGCAAACACTACCTTCCAGGACCATTTTAAAATCACTCTAATTGCCTCAAAGTTTATCTTTACCTCAAGCCAAAATTTTTCTTCCTATATTTTCCATCCATACTCTTACTTTTGACTTCTGGGGAAAGAGGAAGAAACTTCTAGTGCCTCTTCAAATGCCTTGAGAAAGATTTTATGTCCCCAGGAGATGACTGTTCTTTTTCAATATGAACATCTCCAGTTCTTTCAGGATATGCTTGTATGGCATGACCTTGAAACTTTGGTCAACTCTGCTTGACCTCCTTTGGACACCCTTAAGCTTCTTGATGTTTTTCCTAAAAAATGTAGCCCACAATACTCTAGATGAGGTCTAATACATAATATTGCAGAATGACTTCTTTTTTATTTCTGAAGATTTTGTTTCTTACATTAGCTTTTTTGAGGCTACCTTTTTAAATTGCTGGGAAGCAAAGTGGTGCAGTGGGTAGACTGTTGGGTCTGAAGTCAAAAAGACTTATCCTCTTTAGTTCAAAAAGAGCCTTAATAGCTGTGTGACCCCCAGGAAAATCATTTAACCCTGTTCCTCAGTTCCTCATTGGTAAAACAAGCTGGAGAAGGAACTGGCAAGCCATTCCAATTTCTTTGCCTAGAAAATCACAAATTGGGTAGCAAAGTGTCTGACATGATTGAAAGAACTGAACAAAAACATCAAACTGATAACTCATATATATTCACAGTTCACTAAAACTCCCAGATCTTTTCCGAATAATCTTCTATCAATCCACACCTAACCTAACTTGTACTTGATAAATTGAGTGAGCCCAAATTTAAGAGCTTATTTTGATTCTTATTAAATTTCATCTTATTGAATGTTCTGTCAAGAGAAACATTTATTAAATATTACCATATGCCAAGAATTATTCTAAGTTCCAGGGATACAAATACATTCAGAAAAGACAAGACCCTCAATGAGCTTGCATTTCAAGGAGAGAAAAAAAATATATATAACACACATACGATATATGTATATACATATATAATATATGTGTATGCATGTATAAATATGTGTACATTGGTATATATGTGCATGTGTATTTCTGCCTTTATCTATGAACTGGACTGGGGAGTGGAGAAGGAATGATACACAATTAGGGAGCGATTCACCAGTCAAGAGAACAGCCCTCGAAAGGGAAGTTTCTTCAGGAAAATTAAGGCGGCAGGCATATAGTCAGAGCGTGGAATCGCTAGACAAATGTTTGAAACCCCAAGAGGAGTTGAATCTTGGTAGTAGGGGGCTATATGAAACTAAATGAACTTTCAGGTTTATTACTATTTTGATTTTAAAGTCAAATGCTGTCTCCAAATCTTTTATATTATTAGTATTAATATAATAATTATACAAGCTCTTCTTATTGTTGACATATTATGGGAACTGAGAGTCCAAATTCTTTTTCTTTTTTTAAACTTTCCTTCCAATATATGGCTTCCTTTTTTAAATAAGCAACTCCTGGCTCCTCCTTGACTCCCCATTCTTCTCTGACCCTCAGCATTCTCTCCCACATCAAGATTGCAAGTCTATCTACTGTGCTGATCAAGGAAGTGTGCTTGGCATTGCTAAGTCTGGACACATCATAAGATGAAGGATTATTATCCAGTTTTTGCTATCTGGAAAGTCAATGAGATCCATCCCTACCTGTCTTTCTAATGCCCTATATTGCTTCAGGCACCTGTAAAAATAATAGCAATGGATTATTTATAAATAAATATTAATGTAGCATCCATATTTCATGAAAGCAAAGATTGAATAGCTTTATCTACATTTACCCTTTCAATTGATTTAATAGTTATTTCCACCTAAGCCATATATAATTTATCCTAGGCATTCAAAATATATCCAAACAGTGAATGTAATGTTTTTGACACCTTTCATTTAAGGATATTAGAAAAAAAGGTGATGAGGAAGATTTGAATTATGATTTCTAAACTATAGCAGTGCAGTTTGTCATTAACTCTTTACATTTTAGGACATATGTTGATGTATCCTTTTTCTTGAAAGTAAGAAAAAGACTAAGAAAAACAAAAAAAAAGACATTTTATGTAAAAGAAACTAAATATAAATATAGAATATTAAAATTGAGAGGAACTTTAGTGATCATTTAATCTATTTTCATTACACAGATAAATAAACTGAGCTCCAAAGATATATGGTGCATAGACAACTAAATGGAGGTGCAGTGGAAAAAGTATACAACCTGGATCCAGGAAGACTTAAATTCAAATCCAACATCAAATGTTTACGATGTATCTTTGCAAGCTAATTAACCTATATTTGTTTCAGTTTCCACAACTATAAAATGGGGACAAAAGCACTTACATTTTAGGTTCTTGTGAGATCGCATATTTGTAAAGCTCTGAGCATAGTACCTGGCACACAATAAATGCTATATAAGTTTTAGCTATTATTTTTGTGAATGATATGCTCCTGCCTAAGGTCACAAGGCTGATTAGTATTAAAAGTGACAAAGTTAGGAGCAGAGCCTATTTTTATATGACTATACTCACCTTCTTATATTTTAGTTCTATCTAAAGTGAAGCAGAAACTCTTTCTCTGGTCTCCTCCTATCTCAATGCATTCGCATGTCCCCCTTTCCTTTCTTTCCATATACTCTTGCCTCATCTTCACCTCTCACAATCCTTATCTTCTTTCAAGATTTAGCTTCCACATTCTCTCCCACCCTCAGTGCAGTCTACTTTTTTTTCATGCATACTTCTTTAATGATGTCCTCCAAACTATTTCTTCTCTGTAATTCATTGTTTGTAATGTATTGCAATTGACTCTCACACACTATGTACCATGTTATTGTCTCCTTGAATGGGTCCACCATCTTTAATTCTTCAGGTGATCTGGTGTTCCATACAAAAATATTTGTGAAATATTGATATCAAAGAAATATGTTTTTCTTTTATGGAGAAGTTTGGGATTAGTAAAAGAATTATGCAACTTTATAACAGAATTAGGGTTCACTTTCCTTCTCTTGGTTAATTCTGGGCTTAGGATTTTGCCCATTCTTGTGTCTGGTCAATGTGTGTATATCCACAAATATGTATACTAATATACATGTTTGTATATATGTATATATGAATATGTATACATACATCTATACATACATATTCTGCATATATACATAGATGTATAAACACTTATTGGAGAGCTCTAGAAATCATATTCATGTATTCTTGTCTGCATTATATCAGATTCCAACTAGTCACATACCAAAATCTGAACATTGAATGTTTTTTCATCCATTTAGATTTTTTCTGTGTGGTAATACCAAACATTTTAGAATAAGTATGGATATATTGGAGAAGGTTTTGTTATGTTTTAGAGCTTGAAAGCATTACTATTTATAGAGAGTTTATTTTTGATTTCAGTTTGTGCTGGATCTCCAACATGGCAATGGTGGACAACTTTGGCAAGTACATGGTTCCTTCTTATATATTTTATTTGATAGTAATAATCAAAGGGCCATTCACTGTTATTACCGCTTTCAAGTATTAATAATTTTTGATATTCATGGAAGATACCATGTTAGAGGTAAGACTTTAAGTTCATCTTTTGCTCTCATATCAAATGCATTTTAAAATAGTCAAAAAAATAAATAGTGACATCTATTTTCTTCATTTTTCAGTCAACTGTGTGATAATAGAGATCAGTATATAGGACTATGAAATATTTCTTTTCAAACCATTTCTATTTCCTTCTGATATCTTATCAGTAATATTCTTGATATAGATGTAAATTTTTCTCATAAAATTTTCATGTAGATGAGAAAAACATGTGGCTCAGTAGTTACTGAGATTTTTTAAATAAATATTTTCCAGTAATAAGATCCATCTTCTTCACCTTGAGTTTTGATCCTTCAGTATCCTTAAAATTGATCATGGATTTCCTTTATGCAAACATTTGGCTTATAGACTACCCATTTTCCCCAATTTTGTTATTTTCATATTCATTTTCCTATGAATCATATCGAAGTTTATAAAATTGGAATTCAGACATACCAATGGTTTCATTCTCTATGAAGATAAAAAATTGTCATAAAATATTGCAGATTTTATTTATATTTCTTGCATCCTCCTTACAGTCTCATTCTCAAATACCTTTGAAATAACTTTATTTAGTTGGGTCTCTGGCTAAGCTTTCCTTAATTCCCTCCTCTCCCCTCTCCCCTCCCCCCCCCCCCCCCCGGGAATATTGCAAGACCAGCTCTTGAACAGCCTACAAAAGCTGATTGTTACATTTTCAACATAAGTATTTACAACTCAGAAATTGGCAAACACTATAATTAGGGCTTGATTATTGTTATTGATTGCTTACACTTAATGAAGTGATGGGGAAATATTAATGATTTGGAGTAATCTTAACAGTATTCTCCCCCTGCTCGAGTCAGTTATTAAAAATGTACTTTTGTTTTTTAAATATCACAGTTGTTTTTTTCTTCTATCACCATTTCTCATTGTTTTATGAGTCAATGACTAATACCATTCCACCATTTTTCACAAGAAAACTTACAAATGAATTTGTATACCAAAGCCATGCTGTGTTTGTTGGAATATCTCTCTATTTGATAAATGAATAGAAGTTTCAAGAGAAAAATGTTCTGAGAGGGTTTTCCACCCTTTTCATTATGGCAGGTAATTTACATTGGTTAAACTTCTGTATTGAATGACTTTAATCAACATTTATAGTCTTTCCTTCATCTATTTTACATATATTGGTCAAATAGATTATTGAAATATGTCAGTTTATAGTACTTTCATTTTATATCACTTATTTTTCTCATTTAAAAATTATAGTTTTGTATTATTTTTGATATTTTTCTACCAAGTTGAATGGACACTGATTCAGAAATGACTCTCTTATTAATAATCTTTTCCTCTCTTTTAAAATATAATCAGTTCTTTTTTCTAAGTTATTGAATACTTCCCCTGACCAAAGCCTTCCAATTATTTTTCCATAAAACAGTTTACATGACATACAGTTTTGAGGATCTATGTAGTTTAAATCAGATGCAAACATATAACTCACAGGCCACATTCAACCCACAACACTCTGCAATACAGACCAAATCAGCTTAAAATGTAATTATGAAATATTTAATAAAATAAATAAAATTCAGTAAAATGTAGATTATGTTGATATATTGTTTTCTAAGTGAATATATGTTCATAAGGACATATATGCTTAATGGTAAACATTTGTATTTGAGTTTGACACTACTGGTCTAAATGTTTTCTATGGACTCTTATCCTGTGCTCCTAAACTATAGTTTCTAATATTTTTTCTCAAAACTCATGCATTCCCATTTTTATAATAAAGTTATTAGATATCAAAGTTTACAATGATTTTTGTCCTTAAAATAAGTTCTCTGCTTCTCCCAGTTTTTATACAAATGAAGTTAACTTTGATGGGCCAGAGGAGTATGGAAAAGTGTCAAAAAAGAAATAACTAAAGGAACAGAGGATGCTTACCCAAGACAAGAGAAGCCTAAGGATATATAAAATCATTTTGCTCATGTATCTGAAGGTAATTGTGTAGAAAGAGAAGTAGGTTGTTCCTGAGGGCAGAGTTAGAACCAATAATTCAAAATAACAGGGAAACAGACAAGCATAATGTGAAAGCTTCCTAACTAGAGCTGGCCAACAAGTTAGACGATTGTCCTATGGAAGAATGTTTCCCTTCCTGAAAGTATCTCACCACAGAATAAATGACTTAAAAAAATACATTGACTATAAATCTGGGGGAGTCTACCTGCCAAGACAAAGCCAGGAACTATATGAACACAATTACAAAACACTTTCCATAAAAATAAAGTTAGATCTAAACAACTGGAAGAATATCAAATGCTCATGCATAGGCCAAACTAATATAATGAAAATAACAATTCTATATAAATTAATCCAATTTTTCACTGCCATATCAATCAAACTGCCAAGAAATTACTCTATGGAGCTAGAAAAAATAATAACTAAATTTATCTGGAAGAACAAAAGGTAAAGGATTTCAAAAGTATTCATGGAAAAACTACAAAGGTGATCTAGTTGTATTAGACCTAAAACTGTATTATAAAACAGCAGTCATCAAAAATATTTGATATTAGCTAAGAAATAGAATAGTTGATCAGTGGAATAGGTTCACAAGACACAACAATCAATTGCTATAGTAATCTAGTGTTTGATAAATCCAAAGACTCCAGTTTCTAGAATAAAAACTCAATATTTGACAAAAATTGCTCAGAAAATTGGAAAATAGTATGGCAGAAATGAGGCATTGACCAACACCTGACTCCCTATAGCAAGATAAGTTTGAAATGGGTTCATGATTTAGATATAAATGATGACACTATAAACAAATTAGGAGAACAAGAAAGAGTCTATCTCACATCGTGAAGGAAGGAATTTTTGACCAATGAAGAACTAGAGAACATTATGAAATGTAAAATAGATAATTTTGATTATATTCAATTAAAAAGGTTTTGTACAAACAAAACCAATACAGCCAAGATTAGAAGGGAAACAGAAAACTGGGAAAAGTTTTAAAACCAAGGGCTCTGATAAGGCCTCATTTTTGAAATATACAGAGAATTCTTATAAAACTGGGCATGCTATCTTCTAAAGTATTATCCAACTTGATTGTATGACCTCTAGCTTTCCTGGTCTCATGGTATCTGCTTTAGCCTTCTCCTTTAGCATTCTCCTTAGAGATTTTCCCCATGTTTTCTTCAATAGGCAAGCTTTTTATTTCAGGATGAGTGAAGTATATGATTTTTGCTATGCTGACCACTGCATAAAAAGGAGCTATTTGGTATCATATTTTAGAAAGGGTAGAGTAGCAGAACAGATATTCTAGAACATACATTTGGGCATGAAGGTTTTCATTAAGATTGATGTAAGAATAAGGAATGGTGGGGCAGCTAATTGGCATAGTGGTTAGTGCACCAGCCCTGATGTCAAGTCTGACCTCAGATACTTAACACTTCCTAGATCTGTAACCCTGGGCAAGTCACTTAACCCCAGTTGCCTCAGGAAAAAAAGAGAGAGAGAGAAAGAGAGAGAGAGAGAGAGAAAATGGTGAGAGAGAAAAGCAGATTCAATGAAGAAGTTCTTCATTGTGCTGTTTTTTCTTTGCTAATTTAGGGTCATTGTACCCATTCTGCTCTTGTATAGAATCTTTTTTTAAAGTCCTAGGCTTAGTTATGTCAGTTCAAGTTCTCTTGGGGGGAAATATTCTTTATCACCCTTCTAGGAACCTTCAGTGATATTATTTATGATAAAGCCACCTAATTATTCCACCATATTAGGAATTTGTCTCATGAATCCATATACTGTCATGGTTTAGTGATAGTTTAGTGGAAGACTGAGCATGATCCTGTGGTTATTTCAGCTGATCTAGCCATAGTCCCTTGTCTGCCTCATCCTTGAACTCAACCATACCTAGAGCTTTGAGAGGCCAGTAATTAGAATTATAAGACCATCAATTTGCTTAAAAGAGGGAAAGGTTGTCAAGAATATTTTCCTAAATTCAAACTGCCTGCAAAGAACTTCCTTCAGCTCCATAGTGATTGCCAAAAAGGAGTTGAACTTTACAAAATTTTATTTTTTGCATTGTTATCTTATACTTTAATTATTCACTTTAATTTATTTAATGATTCATAAGTGCCTATCACAGTAAAACAAGAACAGCAACCATGTTTGGCTTAAGCCAAGTTTAGGTTTAGTCCATGGTTGTTTATCACAAGGGGGTTCTTTCTCTTTAGCACCAGAATCCTATAGTTCCCTCCAATTTGTGAAAATGGGTCATAGCATATATACTTATATTATATTTAATTTACATTTTAATATATTTAGCATGTATTGGTCAACCTGCATTGGGGGGAGGGGATGGGGGGGAAGTAGGGGAAAAATTGGAACTAAAGGTTTGGCAGTTGTCAATGCTGTAAAATTACCCATGCATATAATTTGTAAATAAAAAGCCATAACAAAAAAATAAAAATAAAAAAGAAAGAAAAGAAAGAAAAGAAAATGGGTCATAGACATAATTCAATTTTCCAAAAGATAACCTTTCTACTTATCTGGATGCTTAATTTTGGTTCCTCTTTGTCAGCCTAAATCCTACCATGGCAATTATTATAGACATTTTGCTATTCCTAGAAGCTGGTTCTTCCTGTTTAGGGTATAGATACATGGTAGGATCATGAAGCTTTTTCTGGATTTTGTTCTTGGACACAACTTACCAGAACTTCTGATCTAGTATGTTATGTACTAAAGATATTTGAGGGAAAAAAAAAGCCCCCCCTATCATGGGTGAGGTCTGGTAATAGTTTTGCTTGATGAATGCTATTGTCAATCAAAAGGACAGCTGACACACTAGCAGGGTAAGAAAATTGACCATGAGCAAGTGTAACATAGTCAATTAAAAATTAAGCAATAAAATAATCTCATTCATCAGATTAGTCATTGAATTCAATTTTGAACAAGATTTGCCACCTTTTTGAAGGAAATCACTGCCCTTTTGATATGAATATTAAAAAATAAACAAATATAGAGAAGAAAAAGAAATCTTTAGCTAAAAAGTCTTTGCATTGGTACAAAGATTACTCGGTATATTACCTGGATCACATTATATTTAGTAACATTATCTTCACTCTGTAGCCCTCTTGTATGCCTCTAAATTTTACATTTTTAACTGGGGTGGGGCATTCTTATCTATAAATAATAGGCTTATCTAGAGTAGGTTTTGAGATGCCTGATAATGAAATAAGTTCCTATTTGTCACCACATTATCCACTTGTAAATCAAACATCTCAATACCTCTTTCATTTTAACCCCCCACTGCTGCCAAACCACCTTTCCCATTTAACAAGAAGCTTCGAAGATAGAAGTGAACATATTGCCCAAGCCCTGAGCCTTCTGTATCATGGTGTAAAGTCAATCCAGATGGATGACTTTTCAGTTTTCCCATGATGTGTGATAACACATTCAACAGGAGAACATGTCACTCACAGACACAGTCCTGAAATAGCAGGTTGGAGTTTGGCCTCAGAGGGCTAGCTAGCAGAGCATGCTCATGCAGATGTGCATTTTTCAACTGCAAGTGAAACTTATAAGTTTGGTGGAAAATGATCCTTTAAAATACACTGAGATAAAGATTGTTAAAGTGCAGTAAATGGCTCTAGAAGTTTTGACCTAAATAAGGATTTTTAAAAATCGGGGATCCTTACAGAATTGTGGTACAGCTAGATTGTATCAGCTCAGGACAGCTGATTGATACATTTTCAGTGTAAGGATTTACCTCTTGAAAATTGACAAATGTTACAAACAAAGAATGGATTTGTAGTTTTATTGATTGTCTAGACTTAAGACAGTAATAGAGAAAAATGATAATTACTTAATTTGATCTGAAAAATGTATTCTGTTTAGTTGGGGATTTTTAATCTGTCCTTTTTTCTAATTTTTAAAAATTGCATATTCAATTCATTGGACTACTACTGTACCATAAGAAATAATGAATTGGTTGATTTTAGAAAACCATGAAAAGACTTGCATGAAATAATGACGAGTGATGTAAACAGAATAGAATGTTGTATACATTAATAGCAATGTTGTTCAAAGAACAAGTGTGAATGACTAAGTTATTCTGAATATTATAAACATTCAAATCAATACAAAGGACCCATGAAGGAAGATACAATCCACCTCCAGAAAAAGAACTGATAAATCATAGAATTCATAGTATGATTTTTTTTTAATTTTTTTATTTAATAATTACATTATATTGACACTCATTTCTGTTCCGATTTTTTTTTCCCCTCCCTCCCTCCACCCCCTCCCCTAGATGGCAAGCAGTCCTTTATATGTTGGATATGTTGCAGTATATCCTAGATACAATATATGTTTGCAGAACCGAACAGTTCTCTTGTTGCGTAGGGAGAATTGGATTCAGAAGGTATAAATAATCCGGGAAGAAAAACAAAAATTCAGATAGTTCACATTCGTTTCCCAGTGTTCTTTCTTTGGGTGCATAGTATGATTTTATATGTGTCTGTGAATATATGAAATGGTGGCTTTCTCTAGTAAGGATGGGGAGGGGGGAGGGAGAGAGACAATATAGAATTTAAAATATAACAAAAACATATTTAATTTAATTTTTAAAAGTGTGTATTTGTATAAGTGTGTCAATAGATATGTACCCTTGAGGCCATAGATTCCCATGTATGGATTTTAGGAGATCAATAGATTTGAAACTTTTAATATTTTATGTACTATATTTTGATATAATTGTATTTCATTCATTTTAAAAGATTATTCTGAAAAGTAGTCCATAAGTTTCACTGACAAGCCAAAGAGTCCATGCATCACACACAAAAGAGGTTAAGAACACTTCTTCTTCTAAATAAAGTATGATCATGAATCCTATCAGGAAACACTGTAGCCAATGTTCTAAGAGTCAAGTCAGGGAAATAAGTAAGAGGAAACCACTTTCTATGATGTAACACATATAAATAATTCAGGTGGCAAAGGCAATGACTCATAACTGGTCAAAAAGATGTTTTTCTCTATCAAATTAAAGATTTAAGCAACATGGTATAGTCAAAATAGCAATGGATATGATGTCAGAAAGTCTGAACTCCAACCATTGATTCTGTCATTTTGTTAGCTTTGAGCAAATCACTGACTCTCCTTTTATAAAGGAGATAATTATTCTCCTCTTCCCAGACAAGATTATTGAGAGGCTTAAATGTACAAGCAAGTCATTAACAATGATATTTTTCTGATGGAAATCTGTTATTTAGAAATGTTTTACATTTTTATTACTCTCTAGCTTTTATGTCACTTTCACTCTCTTCCGCTTTCTCTTCCCAGCAAGCCATCCCTTATAGTAAAGAATTAAAAGAGAAGAAAAAAAAATGTAGGTAAACAAAGCTAACCAACATGTCAAGCAAGTAGATAATATATAATAATCAAATTTGTAATAACAACTAACATTTATGTAGCACATATTAAGTGTCAAGAACTATGCTAACTACTTTACAATTCTTGACTCATTTGAGACTTACAACAACTCTGAGAGGTAGGTGCTAATATTATTTCTATTTCACATATGAGGAAATTTTTCCTTATTTTTTTAACTTATATTTATCTTATATAGTAAGAGTGAGTCTGAATTTGAACTCAGTGCTTTACTTCAGGCCCAAAACTATTCACTGTGCCAGAAGACTACCCTTATTTGAGGTGTTTTACAGACATAGTTGCCCCTCATTGCAAATACAGGAAGAAGTAAAATTTCTTACTGCATGGAAATCTTCCATGCTCCAACTAATTTGTAATGTCATTTATGTCTGTGCTCCCTCTACCAAAACAAGTTATAACTGTCTTTCCAAATATATATTTACACACTTGCACCATTTCTTTTTTTAGAAAGAAATTGGTATTTTTTGTTTTCCTTTCAACCACATTTTTCAATATATCCTTCCCAAAATAAAGCCCTTCCAAAGAGCCATCACTCAGTATAAAAGCAAATAAAAAATTAAAACTAAAAGAGAAATAAACAATTCAGCAAAATTTGTTAATACTTACAAAAGCCTGATATTATCTTTAGTTTTCTGCATTCATAGCTCCTCATGTATGCAAAAAGAGCCTCATAATATATTTTTTGGGGAGACCAACCTTGGTGCATTATATTTTTCCAGAATTCAATTTCAGTTGTTTTGCTCTTCTTTCTATAGTCATTTTTATTTTTCTCAGACTTTTTGTATTAATTTATCATCAATTCTATATTTATTTTATATTTTCTTTTTTTCCCCCTTTACTTTCTTTTTAATTTATGGAATAAAACAAGCCATAGTATAATAAAATAAAAAAAGATAATTAAACATGAAACTGCAAATTTATTATGTAAACTGTGTTATTCCTTCATATATGTGTAATATTTTCCTCTTTTTATTTCATGCCCCCTTCTTACGCTGTTTTAGAGATAGCTACCATTAGACACAAATATCATTTCTTTCTCTGGATGCAGATAGCATCTTTCTTAGTAAGTCCTTTATTTTTAGTATCTATTTATATTTACAATAGTTGAAAAGACAATTATTTAAAATTTTTCTTTTTTCTTTCTACATGAGATAATTAGGGTTGAGTGACTTGCTCAGGATCACACAGCTAGGAAGGGTTAAGTATCTGAGATCAGATTTGAACTCTGGTTTTCCTGACTTTAGGGCCAGTGTTCTATCTATGCACCATCTAGCTGTCCCTTAAAATTTTTCTAAAGAAAAATACTGTTATTGTAAACAGCATTCTCTTGGTTCTATTTAATTCTCTCTTCAACTTTATTCATGCTTTTCCAAGATTTTCTAAGATCATTGAATTCATCGTTTCTTACAACACTTCTGTATTCCTTTAGAACCATGTATCATGACTTGTTCAGTCATTCCCTAATTGATAGACATCTAATTTGTTTCTCATTCTTTACTACTACAAAAACAACTACCATGAAGATTCTTGTTTTTAATCAGTTTTCCTAGAGCTAAGTCTAATAGTCAGTTCTCCAGGTCAAGGGATATGGGTGTTTTCTTTATCTTATATATTCTCAAATTGTTTCCCAAAATTTTGGAAAAACTTCATAGTTCTATCAATACTACATCAATGTGTCCATTTTTCCTCTCTCCAAGACTGAATTTTTCCATTCTTTATTATCTTTGCCAAATTGATGGATATTTGATGAAACTTCATCATTTGTATTTTCCGATGGCTAATGATTTTCAATTTTTCTAAGAACTGCTTATTCATACCTTTTGATTACTTATCTATTGAAGGGTAAGTTTTGGTCTTAAATGCAATTTTAGCTTTTTTATTACTAACAGATTCATAGATATAAAAACTGATTAATGTTATGGTAGTACATCCTAGCTCTAACATAGTATGATTCTATGATTCAGGGATTGTTATGCAGTGCAGAATATTTTTTCCCCTCTCTAAATGACTATAAGCCACAATGCTTTTTCAAATTCTTTTCTCTGTTCTTTACAGCTTGTTTCTCTCCTCTCTTGCCATCAGCTGTCAGGTATCTGTATCTATATCTGTAACAGCCACTCTCCCTATTTCTAGTTTCCTAATGCTAATATATCATAGGATTGACAACTGGGGAGAGAAAACTGTTTCCAACTTTTAAAATAAGTGTAAATAAGATCCAAAGTAATTTTCAATTGCTTTGTTCTTCTATTTTTATCATTGTAGTCACTGTTTATATTGTTTTCTCCTCAGAGCACAGTTCATGAACTTCAATCAAAATTGTGGGTTATTCATCTTGGTGCTTCAGAAACCATAAAGAACTGCAGCTCACTTCTTGATAGAGGAGAGAGTTACAGAATAGTTGAGAGCTTTGCACAGTGCCTAGCACAGAGTAGTTGCTTAATAAATATTTATAGAATTAGTGATTCTTATAGATGCAATGTTGGAGCTTTTGAATATTTGTGTGAGGTAAGGTGATTTTTTGTTCTTTGAATTTTATTGTAGGATCATAGGTAAAATAAATGTTTCTCTTTCACTTTCTCTGAAATCCTTCATATAGTTTAATTTAGAAAAAAAGTGTAGTGGAAATTTTGTTTTCATGCAGTTTATTTAATTAATGTACAAAACCCCCAAAAAGATGACACAGATTCCAAAATTAACAAGACTGGTTGTTTATATTGATTGAACTGGGAGGAGGGGAAGATAAAATGTTTGATTTACTTAGTATAATTTGTTTTGAAATTTCTTTCTACCTAGGCATTAATAACAAGTTATAAACATAATTCAATGGTAATATTTTATAAAAGATAGTTATTTTCCAATGTGAAAATAGCAAATCCAAATCTTTTGATTCTTGAATGCTCCTCTTCACATACATTCCTTCTCTCCCCCCCATTCTCTCACTCCAATTATAGAATATGCTGCATTTCTTGTTAAAAATAACAAACATTTGGATTCCTTCCAATCTTCCTGTCACGTTATCGTCAGCTGCAGTACTAAAAGAAACTGTTGGGAGGTCAAGAAAATGTAAATGAAGTCTTCACTCTGAAGATCCTTTTCCTACATTTAAATATTGCCCAGTAGAATTCTTTCATGACAATACTCTCTAATTATTGAAATTTGTCACATTAGAAGCATTTTAGTCACATTATATGCCATATATAGGTCAGTGGATAGCTCCAGGCCTGGAGTCAGGAAAACCTGAGTTCAAATCCAGCCTCAGATACTTACCAGTCATGTGATGCTGAGCAAGTCACTCAACCCTTTTTGCCTCAGTTTTCTCATCTGTTAAATGAACTGGAGAAAGAAATGGCAAACCATAACTTTATCTCTGTCAAAAAAAATCATGAAGAGTTGGACATAACTGACTGAACAACAACAACATGCCATATATAAGATGTTTGAAGATCAGAAAAAATATACTATAATCAATTTGGAGATATATCTGTAACCATTTGCAAATGACATTGGTCCTAGTCTAGTGTTCAATCCTCTTTCTGTAAATGAGCTAACAGGGAATATACTAGGAAAGATGCTTTCCTGGACTCATGATAAAATTCTGATAAATCTGAAAATTAGAAATTACACACACACACACACACACACACACACACACACACGGTTGCTATATATACATTGTTGCAGATTATCTACTTACGCTTTAGTTGCTTAGATATTTTTAGGGAATCTATTGTGAACATTTCCACCATATCCATCTGTATCCGCAATTTGGAACTTTCCTCCATCTCACCTTGTACAATTTTTGCCCTCATCTTTAAAAGAGGTCCCTGGTGTAGTAAGAAGTCAGAGGATTTCAGGATGCATATTGACTCATTTATTTTCTACTAAATAACCTTGGACAACTCAACTAACTTTCTCCTTTGTCCAGTTGTTAAGTGAGAGGATTGTATTATGATCTCTAAAAGTCTTTCCCAGGTCTAAAGCACATGATCCTAAAAATTCTCTACAGAGGAATTATCCAATATGCTAGAGGTTTTTATTTTTTTTTAATTTTATTGTCAACAAGATATCATATGAATAAGGCTGTGCTTTTGTATTTTATTCTTATTATAAGCCTAACTAACCTCTCTATCTAGTAAGAAAAGTCCTAAACAATCCCATTCTATTTCTATCTGTCTCTGTGTTTGTTTGTTTGTCTCTTGAGTGTTCCAGGATTGCAGCATTCCACTGTTTACCCCAACCCCCCTGGAACATACTGATTTTAATAGAAAGGAATCTTTTATGAAAATGAATAGTTGAGGACAGTACTATGCAAACTCAGATCCCATCTATACTCCCCTTCCTACTCAATCTAAGGCCAGATCTTTGTTTACCTGAAAAGTCTGTTCAAGTTATACATATCTTGATATTATATATACTTGATGAGGTTCTGAATGGGGTGTTGGACAGAGAGACACTAAAGAACTGATGCCCGAGGCAGACAGGAAGAAGGCACTGTTAGAGATCAGTTTAGCACCATGGCCCCACCTTCTGGGGAGATTGTCTAGTCTGAAATCCTACTTATGTCAAAGACCCACCCTCTATAGAGGTCTTAAGGAGTCTCACCTTGTCATGTCCTGTTAGAAACCACAATCATGTCTCTGAGGGTAAATTTTGTCTATAAAATCTATTTATCAGCCATCCCATGGCTGCTGCCTTCCTATGGATTAGTCAGCCACAGCACTCTGCTTTGTCGTGTCTTTCTCTTTACCCGCTCCCCCTTGCCCCGTGGTATCTCTCCTAACTCCCCTATGATTTCCAAACCTCCTTCTCCTTCTTACAGATAACTAACTTTTAGGGTGCTAAGTCCCTTTCAGGATTTACCCTGTCAGCTAAGGACATGCTTCACTCTCATTAAATTCTCCCTTTCTACTGGGTAATTGTGATTTCTACTGGGTAATTGTGATTTCTACTGAGGAACTTGGTTTTCATATGCTCTCCCACTTTATTTCATATTTACCATTCCTGTGGTCTATTGCATCCCTTCATTTTGTCTGTAACCTCTTCCCTAAATAAATTCTACATTTTGCCAAAGAGAATGGCTATTGTGAATTCTTCACATGATTGAACCTCTATTTTTGGTGCTTACCATCATCTGGTGTCTACATCACTCACATCATTTTAATGCCAAAGTCCATATCATTTTGGTAGCAAACCCCACATCATACTGATGCATTGACATGGCCAATCCAGCTACATGTCATAGTCTATATGCTTGACAGTTTTCATTCAATTTATTTTTCCAATGCAGACAACAAATGGATTTTAATTACTGCTATGTATTTCACCAAAAAGTCTTCTTGCATTCTGGCATGATGCTATTGGTAAAATAACTAATAACAGAAACATTTAAAGATGTCTCATCCTGAATACAGAGAGGACTGGCGAGACTTACATGAACTGATGCTAAGTGAAATGAGCAGAACCGGGAGATCATTATACTCTTCGACAACGATATTGTATGAGGACATATTTTGATGGAAGTGGATTTCTTTGACAAAGAGACCTAACTGAGTTTCAATTGATAAATGACGGACAAAAGCAGCTACACCCAAAGAAAGAACACTGGGAAAAGAATGTGAACTATCTGCATTTTTGTTTTTCTTCCCGGGTTATTTATACCTTCTGAATCCAATTCTCCCTATGCAACAAGAGAACTATTCGGTTCTGCAAACATATATTGTATCTAGGATATACTGCAACATATCAAACATATAAAGGACTGCTTGCCATCTAGGGGAGGGGGTGGAGGGAGGGAGGGGAAAAAATTGGAACAGAAACGAGTGCAAAGGATAATGTTGTAAAAAAAAATTACCCTGGCATGGATTCGGTCAATATAAAGTAATTATTAAATAAAAATTAAAAAAAAAAGATGTCTCCTCCTCAATAAGGAATACTTCTCTCCTTTAGATTTGATACATTATGTTTGGCATTTTGTCCTACAAAGTAAAACATTTTTCAACAAGTTAATAATATCTAAAATTTATATAGCACTTTAAGGATTGCAAGTAAGAAGCAAGAAAGCAAGTAAGAAAGCGAGAATGAAAGAAAGAAAAGAAGAAAGAAAGGGCAAAAGAAGGAATAAAGGATGAAAGAAAGAAAGGACAAAAAAGAAAGAAAGAAAGAAAGAAAGGAAAAAAGAAAGAAAGAAAGGAAGGAAGGAAGGAAGGAAGGAAGGAAGAAAGAAAGAAAGAAAGAAAGAAAAGAAGAAAGAAAGAAAGAAAGGAAGGAAGGGAGGAAGGAAGGAAGGAAGGAAGGAAGGAAGGAAGGAAGGAAAGAAGAAAGGAGAAAGGGAAAGAAGAAAATTTCAATTTTATGTGATGATCAAACATATCCTAAATTCATGTATAGTTAGTACTTATAAAAATGAGAAATTGGGTATGTAAGTCAGCAGTTGCTGTTGTGGTCTCAGTTGCCTTTTTTTTTTTAAAATAAAAGCAATCTTTTCTCTTCCTATGAAATCTGTCCTTCTTTAAGATTTCTTGCGCTCTCATCATTAAATTCTTTTAAAAAATTGACTCACTTCCAGACCAGATTTCATATGCCTACATGAAGGAATTAAAACAGCAAGTGGTAATGGGGATTGAGTGAACTATACTAAATCCATCTTGTAACACAATTCTGGATCTAGCTCAGTTAGCTATCATTCAGTTATAGGTCTAGTTCCATTTTCACTTTTTTGTTTAGATTTTCTTTTGTTTGTATTGAAGTTTTTTTTTTATTTGCAAAACACATGCAAGGATAATTTTTCAACACTGATCCTTGAAAAAACTTGTGTTCCAAAATTTCCCCCTACTCCCTAGCCCCTAGATGGCAAGTAATCCAATATATGTTAAACATAATAAATATATATATATATATATAGATAGATATTAAATCTAATATTGGCATACATATTTATACAATTATCTTTCTGTACAAGAAAAATCAGGTCAAAGAGGAAAAAAATGAGGAAGGAAATAAAATTCAAGCAAACCATAACAAAGAGTGGAAATGCTATGTTGTGATCCACCCTCAGTTCCTACAGTCCTCTCTCTTGGGTGTGGATGACTCTCATCATCACAAGATCATTGGAACTGGCATCAGTCATCTCACTGTGGAAAAGAGCCATGTCTATCAGAATTATCATCATATAATTTTGCTGTTGCCATGTACAATGATCTCCTGGTTCTGCTCTTTTCACCTACCATCAGTTCATGTAAGTCTCTCCAGGCTTTTTCTGAAATCATCCTGATGATCGTTTCTTATAGAGCAACAGTATTCTATAGTATTGGTACCATGACTTCATCAGTCATCCCCCAGCTTATGGGCATTCACTCAGTTTCCAGTTTCTTGCCATTACAAAAAGAGCTGCCACAAATATTTTTGCACATGTGGGTTCCTTTCCCTCCTTTAAGATCTCTTTGGGATATAAGCCCAGTAGAAACAGTACTGGATCAAAGGGTGTGCACAGTGTGATGAACCTTTAGGCACGGTTCCAAATTGCTCTTTAGAATGGTTGGATCAGTTCACAATGCCACCAATAATGTATTAGTGTCCCAGTTTTCCCACATCCCCTTCAACATTCATCACTATCTTTTCATGTCATCTTAGCCAATCTGAGAGATGTATAGTGGAACCTCAAAGTTGTCTTAATTTGCATTTCTCTGATCAATAGTGATTTAGAGCACCTTTTCATATGACTAAAGATGGTTTAAATTTATTCATCTGAAAACTATCTGTTCATAACTTTTGACCATTTATTAATTAGAGAATAGCTTGAATTATTATAAATTTGAGTCAATTCTCAATTTTAGAAATAAAGCCTTTATCAGAACCCTTGAAAGCAAAAATGTTTTCCCAGTTTATTGCTTCCCTTCTAATCTTCTCTGCATCAGTTTTGTTCGTACAAAAACTTTTAAACTTAATATAATCAAAACAATCCATTTTATGTTCAATAATAATCTCCTGTTCTTCTTTGATCTCAAATTCCTTCCTTCTCCACAGATCTGAGAGGTAAACTATCTTATGTTCTTTTAATTTGTTTATAATATCATTCTTTATGTCATGAACTCATTTCAACCTTATCTTGGTTTCTGCCATTCTAGTTTCCAATTTTTCCAGCAGTTTTTGTCAAATAGTGAGTTCTTATCCCAAAAGCTGGGGTCTTTGGGTTTGTCAGACACTAGATTACATAGTCCTTAACTATTTTGTCCTATGAACCTAACCTATTCCACTGATTGACTTCTCTATTTTTTAGCCAGTACCAAATGGTTTTAATGACTGCTGCTTTATATATAGTTTAAGATATGGTAAAACTAGGCCACCTTCATTTGGAATTTTTTTCATTAATTCCCTCTAAATTCTTGACCTTTTGTTCTTCCAGATAAATTTTGTTATTATTTTTTCTAGATCTATAAAATAATTTATTGGGAGTTTGATTGGTATGACACTTAAATAAGTAGATTAATTTACATAGTATTGTCATTTTTATTATATTCACTAAGCACTTACAATTTTTATCTTGTAAGAAAACCTTAAACAATTGTGGAAGGTGAGAAAATTGCATTGCATTGTTTAACCTTAGACCTATGTAACTGAGAAGCTGGTCATCTCTCCTTGCTGGATAAAGATTCTTAACTAAGGACCTAGGTTATGCTGACTAGCAACTGAATCAGATCCAAATATTAATTCAAGGGATTTTTTTCACAATTATACATTTCAAGCAACTCATATGTATTATCTGTAAACTTAACCTATACTAGTCAATCAGTTACTGTTTGTATATTCCTTTGATTGAATATGGGGAAATGAGACACTTTTTTTTAAATTTCATGTAATTGTATTTGCTTGCTCTCCCTATCCCAATTTAGAAAGTCCCCAATCTTTCCTTTAATGAGAAACCAGATTACCTTATTTTGAATCCTGGTTAATTGTTTTCTTTTAGTTAATTTTGTATTCTGGTTAATTGTTTTCTTTTAGCTAATTTGTATTATTTGATTACTTGTTTTTAATGTATAAAAGTCTGTCTTAACCCCCTCTCCGCCCCCCCCCCCCCCCAATTGAGGCCTAAATTGAAAAAGGCCACTAGTCCCAATTTGTAATGCAAATGTGTAATGTAAATCTGTAATGCAGATGTGTTGCCTAATAAATCAATATTCTAGGTAGTTTGAGCTTTTGTTTCCTCAATCATTTCATCTTTCATCTTCCACATCACACTTATATATATATAAACATATATGTGTTTGTGTGGGTGGGTGTATGTGTATATATGTATATAGAGCTATATATCTATAGATAAATGGATAGTGTGTTTATATATTTCTGTAGATGTATACATTTAAGTTCATCCAGTCTTAATATCTTCTTAAATGAAAATCTGTTTCATATCATGACTATTGCTTCCATTTCTACTTTTATCTACAAGTACTTCCCAGGTGATCTGACTCTAGCTGTGCCTTACACTAAAACATTTTTAAGCTCATTTTCTACTCAATTACTTTAAAGATTTCAGCTAGATGGTATGGGGGAAATTATTGTAACTTTGAAGGCATAGGACTTAGGTTCAAATCCTACTTAAAAGTGTGAACCAAGACAAGTAACAAATTTACTGTCTCAATTTTTTTATCTGCAAAATAAGGAAACTGGTCTTTAAAGTCTGATTCAGCTCTAGATTTATATTTTTTGAGAAGAAAAATCTTTCTCATGATCTTCTGATATCTATCTATCTATCTATCTATCTATCTATCTATCTATCTCTATTATGTTTTGAAAATAAGACTTTACATTAGAGGAGTGAAATTTCTCTTGGCTGCCATATATTTTCTACTTGGTAAATATCATAGAACATTAAAGCTGAAAGATCATAAAGAATATATCATCCAACTCTCTCATTTTACAGAGATTGTAACTGAGGTCCAAAGAGTTGACTTAACTAGATACTTACCAAGTGGTAGAGCTCTGCATAAAAACATAAGGAACTTTTCCCCATTTGATTAAAATTATCTACTTAACACCACAAGCTAGCATTATATGCAATGGGGAAAACACTAGGAAGTTTCTTAACAAATATAGGAATAAAGATTGATGACTATGCAGGACATTGCCACAAATACTTGAGACTCAGTTATCCTTTAATATGGGGTGAAAAGATATTGTTTTTTTAAAGAGGATTATAAATTCTTAACAACCATGTGAAAGAATCTTCCAAATTATTAATAATAAGAGAAATGCACATTGAAACAACCCTGAGGTTTCAATTCACAGGAATATAATAGAATATTACTATAACATAACAATCAATGGATACGAAAGACACTAAATAATGCAATTTGGAGCATGTTGAATAAAAAAAAATTATATAAATAAAGATGATGGGGGAGAGGATAATGGATATGTTGGGAAATAAAGATGATGTAAAAATCTAAGTTGTCAAGGAAAAACTATTTGAAATTAATATTTCAAATTAATGAATTAATCTGATAAACTATTAAATATTTAAATAAACATTAAATAAATAAATAAATGGATGACTTAAAATGATGTGATCTATAGAACCCTTTGCCCCTCCCCATCTCTTATCCTCCATGCAAATACCTGATAAAGAGATTTTTTTCTCTATATTTAGTTAAGTTGGGTTCTAGACAGTAATAACAATCTATTGCCTGTCTTTTGCCAGGCCTATACTTGTAGTCTCTCTACCTTTGTTTTATGAATGTCCATAATTTTTTTTGTTCCAAATTCATGATGTCCAAAAACTCATCTTTTTTTTTCCCTCTGGATATTCCATAGACATATCAAAGTTAACATGTTTAAAATAGAATTCAAATTTACAACCCTGCAATATCTACTAGCCTAGTCCCACTACTTCTGTGGATACTAGTATCATTTTTCCATGCACTTAGGTTAAAAACTTCATAATTCATAAACTCACTTCTTTTTCTCTCCTTCATCTCCCATATCAAACCATTTGCCAAGACTTAACAATCTTACTTCTGCAATCACTCTCATAGCTGTTACATTCTCTCTACTCAAACAGCTGCTATCCTAGTCAGGCTTTCATCTCCTTTTGCCTGGAATATTGAAATAGCATTTTAATTGGTTTCCTTCATTTAAGTCAATTCCTATGCCAAGCAATCTTCTATACAAATGCCAAAGCAAAATTCTTTAAACACAGGTCTGACTGTTTCACTCTCTTTATCAATAAGCTACATGAGCTCTCCAATGCTTGTCGGAGAAAATAAAACTCTTCCATGTGCTATTTAAAGCTTTTCAAATTCTGACTTTTCTAGGCTTATTCTACATTATATCCCTTCACACACTCTATGGTCTAGCAAGGCCCAGGAGTCCTCAAACTTTTTAAATAGGGGGCTAGTTCACTGTCCCTCAGACTGTTGGAGGGCCAGACTATAGTAAAAACAAAAACTTTGTTTTGTGGGCCTTTAAATAAAGAAACTTCATAGCCTTGGGTGACGGGAATAAATGTCCTCAGCTGTCGCATCTGGCCCATGGGGTAGTTTGAGGGCCTCTCTAGCCACACTGATCTACTATTTATTCCTGATTAATTACATTTTATGTCCTTGATCCCAGTTTTGGTACAGGTTCTTTCTGCATTTGGCATGTATTCACTTTTTATCTCAAATGATTAGAATCTCTAATTCCCTTCAAAACTGAGCTTCAGGATCTCTTTCATGAGGTTTTGCTTCATTTTTCCCTACCCCACAGTCCTGTAACACATCCTCAAAATACTTTGTATTTTCCTTGATAGGTAGTTGGACTTTTTAATACTATATGTGTATGTTGCTTACCTGATGATTTCTGAGTTCCCTAAAAACAAAATCTGTTTTGTTTTTGTCTTTGCATACCCAGAATATACCACAGTGTCTGGCACATAGTGGCCCCTAATATATTGATGGGCTTATGTCATGATGAAATATCAGATATGAAAGTATGTGGAGATACTTTTTACTTAACAGGAAAATATTCCAGGGAATCTTTTCAGTACAATGCACTACTCTGAGTAATGCATTAATGAGCATTTAAATATTGAATCTTCTTTTCTGTGTATCTGATTCATTCTGGTTAACAGGTATAAATAGGTATTTGCCAAATAAACTTCCCATATGCATGGTCTTTGTTTTTTTACTACAGTCTGCAACTCTATTTCTGACTACAAAGTTAGGAACTCCCCCCTTATATCAACTACTAATCCTACTAGCATCCTGACCTCTAGAGACAATCAGGGGTCAGTCAAGGTTGTTGAACTAGATGGGAGCAGAGCCAGGAGATACAATAAAGTCCCCTGAATGTAGTCAAAAACTTTTTTCTATGACACCATGGTTTGAAAGAATATGAATGCTTCTTTGTGTTAATTAACAGAAATTTCTCTTTCTTATATTTAATTTTCATTATATTTTTTTCTCAATTATATGTAAACATACATTTTTAACTTTCATTTTAAAAACAATTTAAATGTCAAATTCTCTCTCTTTCCTTTCCCCTTCTTATTCCTTGATAAGACTAGCAATTTGATATAGATTATGCATGTGCAGTCATGCAAAACATTTCCATTTAATAGAAATTTCTTGATCAATTACATGTGCCAGAATGGATGGATGGATGAGTGAATGAATATTAAAGTATTTATTCCATATTTACCATATGCCAGGCATTGTTATAAGAACTAGGGATACAAATATCATGAAACCAAAATTAGACAAAAGTTAGGAGCTTATACTCTAATAAGGGAAGAAAATAAATATAAAGGACTGGTGGCTGTGATATAGAGTATTTGGAAAATGAGGTGATGGAAAGGTACATAGCAATAGGTAGGTGGCCTGATAGATAGGCTGGATGATTCACAGGGTAATGGTGAACCATAAACTGAGTCCCAGAACTAACTAGATAGAATAGTCAGGATGGAATGTTTTATATTTACTCAGTTACCAACTAATACAGCTGTGCAGGAATTCAAGCAAGAATTATCTAGGTAGACTTCAAAGATCAGCTTAAATCTCATTTTCTTCTGAAGGCATTTTCTAGTCCTTGTTACCCTTCTAGAGTTGGAATGTGTATTCTTGAAGTCCAGGTATGGAAAAGCAGGGCAGTGGAAGCATAGAGATGGCCTTGGTGGAGTGATGAATGGTCTAATTGCATCTGGTACTTTGGTATCTTTTAGTATTTGGGGAGTACGTCTTTTTTATTGTAATATCTAGATTTCTGAGATGACAAACATAGTATTGGAGTTTAGGTCTAGAGAGACCCTTGAAATTGGCTTGGAAGAATATTAATCATTATAATAATACTCTTAGAATTTGTACTAAGTGCTTTTGGTGAATGATCAAAGGAATTGGAGAAGAAGAGGCTTATGTGAGCCATAAGAGCCATCTTCAAAACAAAAACCAGTCCATGTAATTATAATTTTAGAATTTAGACAGAATATAGAAATGATTGAGTTAAATCTGTCCATTTTGCAAATAGAGAATCAGAGACCTAAAGAGACTTGTCCAAAGTCATATATAGACACAGAACTAGGGACCCTTCCTTTGTTATTTGAACACTATTGTAAGAAAGAGGAAATAAATATAAGCTATTAAGCTCTCAAGTGTGCTTTGTTTTTTCCTGTCCAGAATTAATGTTCATGTAATTGTTCCCTATCCTTCTTCCTCTATGAAGGAATGATCCTTTAAGATCCAACTCAAATCTCACTTCTTATAACACAATTTTCTGACTCACTGCTACATGTCATTTTTCTGTGCCTTATACTATATATGTGGTTTTGTTTTTATATTAAAGCAATATAAATTTTTTTCCATTGGCCATAGGTTTTTTTTAAGTTTCATTCTGTACTGAGTCTTTCAGCCAATCAGCCAATAAGCATTTCAGTGTTGACTATGTGCCATAGACTATGTCCCTCCATGGGGAACACAAGTAAACAAATATGTATAAACATGCAATACGCAGAGTTGATCTGGGTGTGAGAGGGATGCAATCACAGTATTTTTTTTTAAAGTACTTAATTAAAAAGATTCATTGTTTTGATTTTTCTTTCACCAAAATTGGTGAAGGTGATTGAATAAAAGGACAAGCATAGAAGAAATATTCTTTGTTTTGAGGGGAGAGTTGCTATGGAAAATATATTCATTGCTTCACCATTACAGTTTCATAGGTTTATAGGTTTATAACTGAAAGGGACTTTAGAGATAGGTCATTTAGCATAACTGCTTCATTTTACAAAGGATAAAACTGAGTTACAAGCATATTAAGTAACTTGCCCAAGATCACACAGGGAATAAATAACAGGTCTAAAACTCTCATTCTTGTCCTCTAACTTCAAATCGAGATTTCTTTTTATTAAACCAAGCTGCTTCTAACCTGTCTCAATCTTTCCACCTTTAGAATAGAGGATAAAATGTAACATTTAGTCAGGAAGCTCTGGAATCAAACCCTGCCTCACATACTTAGCTGTATGACACTGGGAAATTTGCTTAACTTCTCCATACCTCAGTTTCCTTATCTGTACAATAATAAGATTGAATTTCATGACCTCTAAGAACCCCCAATTGTAATCTTATATGCCTATGAGTTTATGAACCTATGATTCCTGAAACTTTACTTGATCTCTCGCTTCTTCCACAATTTCTTAATCTACATCTCTTTTGATAGCAATAATTAATGAATATTTCTGAACCATACCATGAAATCTCAGAATTGGTCTAGTGTTGATGAGCCATGGGAAAAACACTGTCTCATTTGAAATGATATAAAGGCATTGTTTGTACCACGAGCTTTTTTTCTAGGACAGGAACACTCAAGGAGAAATCTGTTCCTGTTCAGTATACATTTTTGATCCATTTCAGGGTGCCAGCTCACAAGAGGTAGCACGGGACAGATTGTAAGAGAGGTTGTTATCTCAGATTTTCCAGAATAGCTACACATCCTGTGGGAGGACCTTATCCTAAAAACTTTCAAGTTCAGTTTGGCAGACTCTAGTCTTTTAGACAGTTGAGCTGGCGATTATCCAAATATTTAATAGCTGTCCCAAATGACCCTCCACACCTATACCTATGAATGTTTCTACTTGTTTCTCTTGGGGGATGGGATCACTTGGCAACCAGTTGTTGAAGATTCATACTGTGTTGGATGATTAGTTTCTTTCTGAATGTGATGAAAATTTTTTTGAAACAAGTTGATGAGAGCCTAATGGTCCAGAACAGAGAATGATAGCCTCTGGCAATCTCTGCAGTAGTCCCACAGTGTTCTGCTGGAGACAAGGGTACAAATTACTCTTGGTTCTGTTTTTCTGAAGGCTCCTCATCTTAGAATAGATGGCTGCCCCAAGGGAAATAGTCCAAGCCTAATTTTTTTCCTAGGAAGCCATGTTCCAAATTTCAATATTCTTTTAAAATTCTTATGTATCCCCAGAGTAGTAGTTTGCATGGTGTTTTATAACTTACAGAAGCAACAAGCAAGTATCAGAATAAAAAGTTTCTGTATTTTTAATAGTCTAGATAGTTGTATTGAGAGGCAGCATAATGTAGTAGATAGAAATCTTGACTCAGAACCAGGAAGTCTGGGGTTCAAGCTTCACTTCTGATATATTGGCTGTTTCACTCTAGACAAGTTACTTAATCCCTGTGCAGTAGTTAACTCAATAAGATTATAAGATACAAAAAGGTGCATGACTCATCTGCCTTTTCCCTTTGCCACTGAAGCCCTCTTCTACCATCTGTGAATTTTTCCTAGAACCTCCATGTTGTACAAGGGCTCAGGAAAATTATCATTTATGTACTCCCCATCTTCCCTTTTCACTTCTCTTTTATTTGGTCTTCCTCAATTATAACATAAACTTACTGAAAAAAAAAAGATTATCTTTCATTTTTGCTTTTATGTGTATCCTAGTCCTGAGCACAGTACTTAATAAATAAATAAAACTTAGTAAGTACTTAATGAATGCTTTATGACTTGACCTGAAAATCTATGAGTCCCTCATCTAAAATTTCTCAATACCAATAAAATCAATACTGATAATATTAGAATAGTGAAGCAAAAAGCATTTATTTATATAAATGTAAATATTATTTAAATGCAAATATAGATCTGCTGGGGATTTTTTTAGTGGCTACTTTTAAAAATCAATATAAGGAGCTCTTAGTGTAGAATTTCTGTCAATACAGATTAACATTTTCTTTGAAAATCAGATTGGGATGGGGCAGAGCCAATATGGAGGAGAGGATACATGTCTTTTTATAAGTTCTCTCCAATGTCCCTCAAATTAACAGCAAATCAAGCCTCTGAACTGGTTTTGGAGTGACAGAACCCACAAATATTTGGTGTGTAACAAATTTCCACCAGAAGATAACTTGGAAGATTTCCAGAAAAGGTTTGTTTCAATTGGGCATGGAAGGAGGCAGGCCAAGCACAGGCAGTGCAGAGACCCAGAGTGGTATAGCATCACATGCACCTGGGAATCTACTGGGAGGAATTTACAGCAGTGTTGTCTACTCTATAAATTAGCTATAAGACATCCAAAGCAAATACCAAAGGGAAATAGTGAGCCGCTAAAGCTCAGAATATCATGGAACCTGGCTGTTCCCACTCAGCCCATGAAGATCATCATCACTGACTCAGCATAGCCACATCACTTATAGAGGAAGCTTGGACAATCTCCCCTTTGCCCTAAAAGCAGACCTCAACCTTTTAAAAATGAGCAAAAAAGCAAAAAGAACTCTGACCATAGATAGTTTTATGAAGAAAGAAAAGAATAGATTTCAAACCCTGAGAACACTAAAAGCAGTTGTCTCCAGATGAAACTCCAAAGAGTGATATGAATTGGTCCCCATCTCACAAGGCTTTCTTAGAATAATTCAAAAAGGATCTTAAAAGAGAGTTAGAAGAAAAATGGGAAAAGAAAATGAAAACTTTGCAAGAAAATTTGGAAAGGGAAACATGGAAATTATTTGAAGAAAATTCCTTACAAAATAGATTTAGTGAAATGGAAAAAGTATATAACTTCCTACAAAATAGATTTGAGAAAATAGAAAAAGAAAACAACTCCTTGAAAAACAACATTTGTGAAATGGAAAAAGAAAACAACTTCTAGAAAAACAGAATTTGTGAAATGGAAAAAAAAAACATAGAACCAAACAACTCATTTAAAAATTCAATTGGCCAAATACAGAAGGAACTAAAAAAGGTAACTGAAGAAAATAATTCAATAAAAATTAGAACTGAACAAAATGGAAATGAATGATTCAACGAGACATCAAAAATCAGTCAAACCCCCCAAAATGAAAAAAAAAATTGAAGAAATGTAAAATACATTATTGGGAAAACAACTAATCTGGAAAATAGATATAAGAGAGAAAATGATGTCCTAGAATCAGAAGGTAAATGAGCTATTGAAAAACTTCACCCATCATCTGCTGAAAAAGACCACAAAATGAAAACTCCAAGAAATATCATAGCTACATTTCAGAATTATCAGATAAAGTAGAAAATATTGCAAGTAGCCAGAAAGAAACAATTCAAATATTGATTAGCCATAATGGGGATTATCTAGAACCTAGCAACTTCTACCTTAAAGGACTGAAGGGCCTAGATGCTGATATTCTAAAAGGCAAAAGAACTTGGATTACACACAAAAATCAACTATCCAGATAAAATGAACATTATCTTTCAGGGAAGAAGATCGACATTCAATGATACAGGTGAATTTCATTTATTTCTGATAAAAAGACCAGAGCTGAACAAAAAATTTGATCTCCAAATACAGAACTCAAGAGAAGCATAAAAAGGCAAAAAAGTAAAGAACTTTTGAGAACTATATTTCTATTATGGGAATACTTAGAGAGTTCAAATATGATCTGATTTTACTGTGATAATATAAAAAAGAAACTAGAGGTGGAAAGGGGATTGTACTGGAAAAGAAGAAAAAGGAGGTAAAATGAGAGAAATTATATCTCATGTAAAGACAAAGAAGACTTACTGAAGGAAAGAAGGAAGGGGGATGAACACTGTGTAAATCTTACTCTCATCAGATTTGGTTCAAAGAAAGAATATTAGACATATTTGGTTTCACAGAGAAACTTGTCTCACCATATAAGGAAGTGGGAGGGAAAGGGGGAAAGGAAATGGTGAGGCTAATAGAAGGAAAAACAGAAGTAGTAAGGGAAAAGTATAAGAAAAGGAGAGCTATATGAGGGAGGTAGTGGTCAGAAGCAAAATACTGGGAAGAAAGGAAAGGGGGAAAGGAAGGAAAAAAGCATAATTTGGGGTAACTAAGATGGCAGGAAATACCAAATTAGTTATTTTAACTGTGAATGTGAATAGGATGAACTCTCCCATAAAATGGAAGCAAATAGCAAGCCAACTGGATTAAAAGCCCAAATCCTATAATATGGTGTTTACAAGAAACACATTTAAAGCAGAGCAATACATACAGAATGAAGGTAAAGGGCTAGAGTAGTATTATGCTTCAGGTGAAGTAAAAAAAAAAAGTAGAGGCAACAATGCTGATCACAGATCAAATAAAAGCAAAGATAGGTCTAATTAAAAGAGATAAGGAAGGAAACTATATCTTACTAAAAGGTACCCTAGATAATGAAGCAATATCAATATTAAACATATATGCACCATCAATATTAAACATATATGCACCAAGTGGTATAGCATCCAAATTCCTGGAGGAGACGTTAAGAGAGATTCAAGAAAAAAATCAATAGCAAAACTATACTAGTGGAGGATCTCAACCTCTCTCAGAACTAGATAAATTGAGCTACAAAATAAATAAGGAAGAAGTTAAGAAGATAAATAGAATTTTAGAAAAGTTAGGTGTGATATATCTTTGGAGGTAATTGAATGGTAACAGAAAAGAGTACACATTTTTCTTGGTCATTCATGGAACCTAAGCAAAAATTGACCATATATTAGGGTAATAATCTTCAAAATCAAATGCAAAAAGGCAGAAATAGAAAATGCACTTTTTCAGATCGTAATGCAATAAAAATAACATGCAATAAAAGACTAGGAGAAAATTGACCAGAATTTAATTGGAAATTAAATAATCGAATCCTGAAGAATGAATAGATGAAACAAAAAAAAATCATAGACACAATCAACAACTTCATCCAAGAGATTGACAATAATGTAACAACATACCAAAATGTGTGGGATGTAACCAAAATGGTTATTAAGGAAATTTTATATTTCTAAATGTTTACTTGTATAAAAGAGAGAAAGAGAAGATCAATGAATTGGGCTTACGACTAAAAAGGCTAGAAAAAGTACAAATTAAAAACCCTCAAATACCAAATTTGAAATTCTGAAAATAAAAGAGAAGATTAATAAAATTGGACATAAGAAAACTATTTAATTAATACATAAAATGAAGAGTTGGGTTTATGAAAAAAACAACAAAATAGATAAATTTTAGTTAATTTGATTAGAAAAAGGAAATAAGAAAATCAAATTGTTGGTCTCAAAAATGAAAAGGGAGAACTTTCCACCAATGAAGAGGAAATTAGAGCAATAATTAGGAGTTATTTATTTAAAATCATAAGCAAGAATCATATGCAATGGAGATAAATGAACCATTCTCAATAAGATCAGAGGTGAAACAAGGTTGCCCACTATTACCATGAAAATTCAATATTTCATTACAAATGTTAGCTTTGGCAATAAGAGGAGAAAAACAGTAAAGGAATTAGAGTAGGTAATGAGGAAAACAAACTATCACTCTTTGTAGATGATATGATGGTATATTTAGAGAACCCTATAAAATCAACTAAAAAACTATTGGAAACAGGGCAACTAGGTAGCACAGCAGATATAGCACTAGCCCTGAAATCAGAAAGATCTGAGTTCGAATCTGGTCTCAGACACTTAACACTTCCTATCTGTATGACCATGGGCAAATCAGTTAACCCCAATTGCCTCAGGGAGCAGGAACTATTGGAAACGATTCACAACTTAAGCAAAGTTGCAGGATACAAAATAAATCCACATAAATCATCAGCATTTTTATATATTACCAACAAAGTCCAACAACAAGTAATATATAGAGAAATTTCATTTAATATAAAAATTGATAATATAAAGTATTTAGGAGTCTCTCTGCCAAGGCAAAGCCAGAAACTATAAGAACACAACTACAAAACACTTTCCACACAAATAAAGTCAAATCTAAATCAATTGAAAAAATATCTATTTTTTTTTTAATTTTGCTTAGGCAATTGGGGTTAAGTGACTTATCTAAGGTCACACAGCTAGAAAGCATTAAGTGTCTGAGGTAAGGTTTGAACTCAGGTCCTTCAGACTTCAGGGCTGGTGCTCTATTCACTGCATCATTTAGCTGTCCCTAATCGGAAAAGTATCAAGTGCTCATAGATAGGCTGATTAAATATAATAAAAATGACAATACTACTACCCAAATTAATCTACGTATTTAGTGCAATACCAATCAAACTCCCAAGAAATTGTTTTACAGCTCTAGAAAAAATAATAACAAAGTTCATCTGGAAGAACAAAAATTCAAGCATTTCAACAGAATTAATAAAAAAAAATGCCTATGAAGCTGTGCCAGACCTAAAACTCTATTAAAAAGCAGCAGTCATCAAAACCATTTGGTACTGGTTAAGAAATAGAGTAGTCAATCAGTGGAACAGATTAGGGAGAATCACATGACAAAATAATGACTATAGCAATCTAGTGTTTGACAAACCCAAATATACCAGCTTTTGGGATTAGAGCTCACTATTTGACAAAAACTGCTGGGAAAATTGAAAACTAGAATGGCAGAAATTAGGCATTAACTCACATCAAACACCACATACCAAGATAAGGTCAAAATAGGTTCATGATTTAGACATAAAGACTGATATTATAAGCAAATTAGGAGAATATAAGATAGTTTAGCTCTCACATCTGTGGAGAAGGAAGGAATTTGTGACCAAAGAAGAACTATCACTTTTTGCAGATGATATGATGGTATATTTAGAAAATCAGTATCTCTTAAGTCATTGAAAAGTTGTTTGACTTGCCCAGGTCATGCATCCATCACTGAACACAACATAAATTATTTTGATTATATTAGTTAAAAACTTTTTGTACAAATAAAATTAATACAGACAAGATTAGAAGGGAAGCTATAAACTGGGAAAAGATTTTTATACTCAACGATTCTGAAAAAGGCCTCATTTCTAAAATATAAAGAGAATTGATCCAAATATATAAGAATTCAAGCCATTCTCCAATTGATAAAAAGTCAAAGGATATGAACAGACAATTTTCAGATGAAAAAATTAAAATGATTTCTCATCATATGAAAAGGTGCTCTTAAATCACTATTGATCAGAGAAAAGCAAATTAAGGCAATTCTGAGGTACCACTACACACCTTTCAGATTGGCTAAGATGACAGGAAAAGATAATGAAGAATGTTGGAGGGGATGTGGGAAAACTGGGATACTGATACATTATTGGTGGAATTGTGAATTATTCCAACCATTCTGGAGAGCAATTTGGAACTATGCCCCAAGGGTTATCAAACTGTGCATACCCTTTGATCCAGCATTATTTCTGTTGATCCAGGCTTACATCCCAAAGAGATCCTAAAGGAGGGAAAGGAACCTACTTGTGCCAAAATGCTTGTGGCAGCCCTTTTTGTCGTGACAAGAAACTGGTGCCCATCAGTTGGAGAATGGCTGAATAATTTATGGTACCAATGCCATAGAATATTGTTGTTCTATAAGAAATGATCATCAGGATGATTTCAGAGAAGCCTGGAAAGACTTACATGATGGTAAGTGAGATGAGTAGAACCAAGAGATCATTGTACATGGCAACAGTAAGATTATACAATGATGGACATGGCTCTTCTCAACAATGAAAAGATACAGGCTAGTTCCAATAATCTTATGATGCTGAGAGCTATCTACACCTAGAGAGTATATGAACTGAGGGTGGATCACAACATAGCATTTTTATTCCTTTTGTTATTGATTGCTTGAATTTTATTTTTGTTTTCATTTTTTTCCTTTTTGACCTGATTTTTCTTGTACAGCAAGATAATTGTACAAATATGTAAGTTTATATTGGATTTACATATATATTTGTATCATGTTTAACATATAATGGATTACTTGTCATCTAGGAGAGGAGGTGAGGGAAATGGGGAAAATTAGAGCATGAGGTTTTGTAAGGGTCAATGGTGAAAAATTATCCTTGCATATGTTTTGAAAATAAAAAGCTTCAATTCAAAAAAGAAGAAAAAGAAAATCAGTGTCCCTTAAGTCATTGAAAAGTGATGTGACTTGCCCACATCATGTATCCAATATATATTAAAGAGTTTCTCTGGCTCTGAGGGAGGTTTTCTATTTTCTAAGCCATGCTACCTTTCAAAAATATAAAGAGAAGTCTCTGAATATCTTGAATTTCAGTGCTTTTGTTTCCTTGTAAGCTCTCCCTACATTAGTTTCTCCTGTCTATCTTCTACTGCCAAAATGATATCTCTAAAACATAATTCTGACCATATCTCTCTCACCCCTCCACCTTAACACTAACTCATTAAAAATTTTCCAAGAATTTCTCATTTCCTTTATGATAAAACACAATGAATTTGGTCCATTATTTAAAGTCCTTTATATTGTAGCTCTTAGTCTGATTTCATACACTCCCTCACACACTCTCTGCTCTAGTCACCCAGGCTGTCTCTCATCCTCTTGCCTGTGCACAAGTAAATAAACACTCATGGTCTCTAATGAAGAGTAAGTAAACCACCAGGACAGCAATTTTTCAAACCTTGCCTAAGGCACAAAAATGCCTTATCCAAATGTTGTTTCAGCTTCTCATCTTTGAGCTATTCTTCTGTTTTCTCTTGCTAAAATGGCTAGTAAAGAAATCTTCTAATAACAGGACTCATTGGATATTATCAGGATGAAGACTGATGTACTTTCCCTTGTTCCATGAGCACCGCCCCCACACCTCATCCTACCCCATTACCCCACCCCTTCATGGAGATCATGCACTTTCTTCCCCTAACTCAGCAGTCCTAAAATTCAGGTTTTATTGCCAGTGCTGCTTTTTGTATTATGGATTGCTATCAAGACTGTATGGCCTAAGTTTTACTAACTCTAGGTTACTAAGTTACTAAGTCTAATTAAGGCACATCTCTTAAAGTCTCAGTTGTTTAATCTAAAATATTTGTGAACTTAGATTTTAAAAATCCTTGCATCTATGAAACTTCCACTGTATCAACAACTGGACTTTGTGCATTTCTGAATTCTATATGAATATGAATCAAAGGGATTTGAAGCAGCCCCTTTTATAATGGCAAGAAGCTGCAAATTGAGGGGATGCCCATAAGTTAGAGAATGTCTAAGTAACATGGTATATGAATGTAATAGAATGTTATTGTTCTATAAGCAATGATGAGGAGGCTGGTGTCAGAAAAACCTGGGAATGACTTATATGAACTGATGCTGAGTGAAGCTAGCAGAATCAAGAGAACATTGTACAAAGTAACAAGATTATATGATGATCACCTATGATACACTTGGCTCTTCTCAACAATGCAGTGATTCAAGATAATTCCAATAGATTTGAGATGGAAATGCCATATGCTTCCAGAGAAAGAACTATGGAGACTAAAAGTACATGGAAGAGTAATATTTTCATTTTTTGTTTGCTGTTTGTTTTTTTCTTTCTCATGATTGTTTTCTCTCTTGGTCTGATTTTTAAAAATTTTTAATAGCTTTTTATTTACAAGTTACATGTATGGGTAATTTTACAGCATTGACAATCGCTAACCTTTTGTTCCAATTTTTCCCCTCCTTCCCCCCACCTCCTCCCCTAGATGACAGGATGACCAATACATATTAAATATATTAAAGTATAAATACAAAATCAGTATACATGTCCAAAAGGTTATTTTGCTATGCAAAAGGAATCGGACTCTAAAATATAGTACAATTAGCTTGTGAAGGAAATAAAAAAATGCAGGTAGGCAAAAATATAGGGATTTGAAATTCAATGTAATGATTCTTAGTCATCTCCCAGAGTTCTTTCGCTGGGTGTAGCTGGTTCAATTCATTACTGCTCCATTAGAACTGATTTGGTTCATCTCATTGCTGAAGATGGCCAGGTCCACCAGAATTGATCATCATATAGTATTGTTGTTGAAGTATATAATGATCTCCTGGTCCTGCTTATTTCACTCAGCATCAGTTCAGGTAAGTCTCTCCAGGTCTTTCTGACATCAGCCTGCTGGTCATTTCTTACAGAACAATAGAATTCCATAACATTCATATACCATAAATTATTCAATCATTCTCCAATTGATGGACATCCACTCAGTTTCTAGTTTCTGGCCACTACAAAGAGGACTGCCACAAACATTTTTTTCACATATAGGTCCCTTTCACTTCTTTATAATATCTTTGGGATATACACTATTGGGAAGCCCAATAGTAACTTTGCTGGATCAAAGGGTATGCACAGTTTGATAACTTTTTGAGCATAGTTCGAAATTGCTCTCCAGAATGGTTGGATGTATTCACAATTCCACCAACAATGTATTAGTGTCCCAATTTTCCCACATCCTCTCCAACATTCCGCATTATCTTTCCCTGTCATTCTAGCCAGTCTGCAGGTGTATAGTGGTATCTCAGAGTTGTCTTAAGTTGCATTTCAATGATTAATAATGACTTGGAGCATCTTTTCATATGGCTAGAAATAGTTTCAATTTCTTCATCTGAGAATTGTCTATTCATAGCCTTTGTTCTGATTTTTCTAGCATTACATGACAAATATTGAAATATATTTTAAAAAAATTACTGAACTTACATCAGATTACTTGCTGTCTTGGGGAAGGAAGAAAGGAGGGAGGGAGAGAGAAAATTTTGGAACACAGGTTTACAAAAATGAATGCTGAAAATTGTCTTTACATATATTTGGAAAATAAAATACTATTGAAGAATTTTTAAAAAGAATATGAATTAAAGGAAGCTTCTACTCAATAATATTCCTAGAATCTTAAATCACTATATATATATAAAACATATATATATATATATATATATATATATATATATATATATACATGCATACACATATATGTATATATAGCAAGGAAATCAATCAACCATTTCATTAGTAAGCTTTTACTAAACGTTTATTATGTGCCAGATACTATATGAAATACTGGGAATACAAGGCAAAATGGAAACAGTTCTATCCTTGTTGAGCTTACATTATCTTAGAGAAACTAATTTGATCTTCCCTTAACAGCTCATTCATAAAATAATATCTAGAAACGATGTGAAAATCTTGTTTTTCTCTACTGTTTTGTTACTTGCAGTTTTCAATTCTTACTACTTAAAAGTTGTTTTTTTCTATACCTATGATATCTCCCCTCTTTTTTTGAGTTGTTAAGTTCCCTTTATTCTTTTCTCTTTACCTCTCCTCCCCACTACCTGGGCATAGTATCAATTTTGCTTCTCTTATCTGCCTAATAAACCTTTATGAGTCAATCAATAGGATTTTCTTGAGAGCTTCCTACCAATAAAATTGAAAGAATCGTAGGATTTTAAGCTAGTAGAAAACTAAAAGGATAGTCTCTGCCATTACAAAATCTTAGAATTTGTTTGGGAAGACATGATTAATGTTCATGAAACAATCAGAGACTGATGTCAGACAATATAAAACCAACTGCTAATTTATGTAGAGAGGTAACCAGTGAAATAAATAGAGGACCAATGTTGAAGTTGGGAAAACTTTCAAATTCTACTGCAGTCATGCTTCTATGGCAATTCATATAGTCTCTAGGCACCTTTGATAATTAATTGTCTAAAACTATAAAGTGTAGGACAGTTGCCCATGTGCATTAGTAGGAATTTCCCCCCAGAGAATTTTCTGCACTAATGAAATCATAGATCTGGACAAAAATTTATATACCACACTATTAGTAAGTAACAGAGTCATTTAATTTCATTTACATTTCTGAACTGGGCATCAGAAAATACATTTTAAAATTCCAAGAAACTTCTATTTTTATTGACTATAGATTTCTTTTATTTATGTGTTTTCTAGTAAAAGATTCATTTCAGATGGATCACAATGAGCTATAGTTTTGGTAGATACTCAAACAATAATGCATCCTTGGTGGGGTATCTCTTTAAGAGGGAGGCCCAGGAGCTACTCATTTTAAAAAAATTACATCTGCTATGTGCAATATAATAAAATCATAAACAAAGAATGTCAAAGGTGGAAGGAATCTGAGAGATGATTTGGTGTAGGACAGTTGCCCAACCAACACTCAAGGACAAACTCTAAATTGCTACCTGCCTATTTGTTTTTTGATTCCCAAATATATTAAAATACAATAAAACCTCATTTTTCAAATGTAAAAAACATTCCCAAGATGGAACTACAAAAACAGGAATAGACTGGCATACTGGATTTGTTCCTCAATATAGTTTGCTGACCCCCCCCCATTTAACTCACACAATTTTCAAATGAACTGAAACTTAAATAGATTTGGAAGGAATGAAGCAAAAGCAGAAGTTGAAGGACAGATTATTCTAGCCAGAAAGAAGAATTTAAAAATTCCAGATTATGAAGTTCAAACAGTTATGGGTCATTTTACATAGAAAAATGTGGCCCCTCTTCCTAGGTGGCAAGAAGGTAGAGAATATAGAAGTTGAGACAGCTGATGATTTAACTGGGAGGTCATATATACTGTAGTCCCTAAATACTTGAGAAAAGGTAGGGGCTGATAAAAAGGCAAACAAGATTTTGATAAAATTATGAGGATGAATACAAGATACCTCAAACAAGGAGAGCTTGGTGAGTGATGGTATCAGAAGGCGGACTTAAAAATGACCCTGTGGAACAAGTAATAATCCTATTACATTTTTGGACCCAGTGTTTTGGGAAGTATGAGAAAAGTAGCCCTTAGAGAAGGAAAAGATGATAGAGATTCAATGTCTTCTATTAAAAGACAGATTTATATGAATGCAAAATAAAAGAAGTAGTATAAGAAGAAGAGCACTTAGCTAAGGAGAATATTGTTAATTATAGACCATGGTGTCTAGGGTGAAAGTAGAGGACCATGAGAAAAGTATGACTGAGGTGGATAAGAATGAAGGAGTAGAAAGTATATCTGAGGAAGACTATGTTCCTTGACAATTCTGAATCACAAGAAGTCAATGAGGAGAATAGAGTTCACTATAGAAAAGCTACATTTTTTTTAATCCTTCCTCATAAAGAATAACAGTTCTACCTTGGATTTCAAACTGATGAAAATGGAGAGCTAATTTTCAGTTTCTTGTTCTCTTTAATGGCTGAGGTTCTGATCCTGGGCTGGATTCAGTTAAATAAAAATCTGGTATCTGGTATTTCAGTGATTACATTGGAGTGGGATATCTTCCTTTCCAAACAGTTCCATTTAACTACCCTCCCATTTTTCCAGTAGCTTACATATCAATTGTACCAGTTATAGTGAAGAATTTTTTGTAGTACCAAAAAGGAAAGATCAAGAGATTAAGTTTCATTCTTCTCCAGTTGAAGGTATCTATTTCCCCACAGATATTGTACAGATTCTTCTGTGAGATCAAAGTTCCAAAGCAACTTTGTGTGGATTTTAGAGCCTTGAGCCTTGGGATCTGATCTACTTTTGTTTCTTCTGAGGTCAAGAGACCTTTCCTTGAGGTTGTCTGATGCCATGATCTCCTGGACAGAGTATCATAATACATACATTTGTTTGGTGAACAAATTTAGACCACTACATTCCACTGATGGGAAGGGAGAGGGAGGTCTCAGAAAGTCCCTTTCCTAATTAGAAGGGTCACATAGCTACCAAGTGATTTTTTCTTTCTCTTAAACTTTCTATTCACTGCAGGCCCTTTGGTGGCTCAGCATTCTATTTAATGCATGCTCTAGCTGTGACTAGTATTAAATAAGAATTTTACATAGGATTTTATTTCAAATGTCCCTGTCAGTCATTGTAGATCATGGTGGGTAAGAGAGAGAAGATTGTTATTTTCTTCTAAAATGTAGCTAATGAATATGTAAATGGAGCTATCTTTATTCATAACCTGGCAGGATTCAGACATGAGATAACAGTCCCCCAAACATTACATGATCTCTAATTTTAAGTGGTCTAATTTCTCACAACCTCAAAAATTAGAAAACAAGCATGAGAAAAGCCAAATTGTTTTTTTCTTCCCCAACATAGTTTTTTCCCCTCTTCTTCTTAATGAAAGCGTTTTATATGCTTGTCAGTTCTTTCTGCATATGCGTAAGCCTGGAACTAGTCATGATCTATTTTTCCTCTCCTTTACTATCTCATACATTCAATTATGTGTGCAGTGCTCCTTTCATTAAAAGAAGGAAACATGGTTGCTAGCCTTTCATAATTACCTCCCTGACAGATACTATTTTCTCAACGGTAATACTTTCTTCTGAAACAAATTCACAGGTTGCTTAGAAGCTTAGGCAAAAAGTACCCTTGATTTTTAGGATGTGAAGACAAGGAACAGCTTACTAATAAATAGCCAGACAGGAAGTTATGATGGGACAACAAGATAAACAATGCAATTTGGCTTTTTGGTTGCTCCTGCCCTCGGTTGTGTAACTGAAGGAATGTCTCCTGCAAATATAATCTAAAGTTTACTCCAAAAATCATAAATTTCCAAATTATGGATGATCATATTCTTTTTTTTCCGCCAGTGTTCTTTTTATGTGTTTTTTTATTGAAGCTTTTTATTTTCAAAACATATGTAAAGATAATTTTTCACATTGACCCTTGCAAAACCTTGTGTTCCAATTTTCCGCCATTCTTCCCACTCCCTCCCCTAGATGGTAAGTAATCTAATATATGTCAAACATGGTAAAATATATAAATCCCAATATAGGCATATGTATTTATACAATTATCTTGCTGCACAAGAAGCATCAGATCAAAAAGGAAAAAAAGTGAGAAAGAAAACAAAAATCAAGCAAACAACAAAAGAAATGAAAATGCTATGTTGTGATCCATACTCAGTTTCCACAGTCCTCTCTCTGAGTGTATATGGTTCTTATTATACAAGATTATTGAGACTAGCCTGAATCATCTCATTGTTGAGAAGAGATACATCCATCAGAATTGATCATTGTATAATCTTGCCATTGCTGTGTACAATGAAATCCTGGCTCATTTCAATTAGAACTTATATGCTTATATAATAATGTTAACAAATAACTAGCATTTATATATTATTATGTGTCATACTATGATAAGTGCTTTACAAATAGGTCATTTATAAATATTATTTCATAAATATAAAATCTGGCTTCAAATTTTGCCATTGGTATTATTTGGACTTCAAATACTTGTAGCTTTTCAGGACTTTCTAACAGACAAATTTGAACTTAACAGAAAATTTAAGTTAGAAGAGCCAATATCAAAGAGCAATGTTAAGAAACTCAACATGAACAAACTGTTTAAACATGGACAAATTATTTTATGTTTTTTTAAATGGGAAATGTATACTTTATGTTTAAGATTTACATTAACAATAGAATAAGCGTAAAAGAAACATAGGTATAGTAAAAGTAAAAATTGTAATCATGTTACACAAATGAGGTGCAGAGGTAGAATAGGCACAGAGGCCTTAGAGGAGGAGGAGGGCTCATAGTTCTGAAAACCTACTCACATTTTGAATGGATTCAAAATGCTGCACTACATATATACCATGAAGGGTATACCCCTCTCCAAAGTCTAAAAGAAATACGAGAGGAGAGATGGGTGCATGGGGAAACAAAGGGTGAGGGAAAAAGACAAGGATCTCCCCTGAGTCAGGGGAGGTTAAGTAATAGTAAGCCAAGTTATGGATCAGAATTTAATGAGTCAGTAAGGATAGGAAAGACATGTGTGTATGTGGGATATGTATGTGTGTTTGTATGTGTGTGTGTGTATATATATATATATATATATATATATATATATATAATATATATATATATATACACACACACACATACATATATCTTTTCTTGAGAGTGATGGGGATGAAAGGGAGATATGTTTGTATGTGTATATATATATATGTTTATGTATATGTAGATCTAAATGGAAGAATAAATGCATAATTGGCTGTTTATTAAATCATGATAGTCATGTTTAAATTCCATCACATAATTATCTAATGACTTTTATTGAAGCTGAGATGATAAATTTCCATTTTTCTTTATATCAGTCATTCATTCATGAAAAGCAATTAGATGTTGCTTGATTTTTATATTTTTAGTAGATGTGATCAAATCCACTGAATTTTTTTACTTGGAAGATGTTTAAATCAGAGTATGTTATATTTTCAAATATGTGGATATGAAAGTGGATATGGGTATCACAGATCTATAATAAAGGCTTAGCTTTAAAATGGTATGATGCTTTTGTGTTATCATTACTAATTTCTGAAAGCACATCATTAATAATAGCAGATATAAATTCATAGCTCAAGTAATCTTATTGATGATGTCATTTCAGAGAGTCTACTTATTATATATGCTTAAATAGCCATGGTTTTATCTCTTAGTGTGCCTGTCAAGGCACACTACAAGAAGTAAGAAAGATGTAAGCGTTGCCATTTTCTTTTTGTTACTTGTCCATTATTGATTCAATATATACAAATGCAATAATGCCACAAGATGCATCTATCTGTTATGACTTCTACTTTGTGAAGACTGTGGTTTATTACCCCTATTTAGACCTTTGAGGTGATTTTTTTAATTTACTAAAATATATTTGCTTGTCCTAGAGTGTTAGAACATGAGGGGAAAGTAGAAATATAAAAAACTCTACTGGTCAGCACCTCAAAGATACCCTTTGTGCAAAACACACAGGAATATTATTACCAAATTTCACAAACTCCATATCAAAGCGAAAATTTTGCAAAAAAAAAAACAAGAAGAAAACAACTCAAATATGCTAGAATCATAATTAGAATTGTACAAGACTTATCAGCAATTATAATAAAAGACCACAGGTCTTAGAATCCTATCTACAGATGAGCAAAAGAACTAGACCTCTGGCCAAAAATAGCATAGACAGCAAAATTATCTATAATTTTGAATGACAAAAATGAACACTCAATGAACTCGCAGATTTTCAGGACTTTCTATCAACTAAACCCAAACTTAACAGAAAATTTAACTTAGAAGATACAATAACAAAGAGCAATTTTAAAGAACTCAACATGGACAAACTGTTTAAATATGCACAAACTGTTTTGTGTTTTTTTACATGGAAAATGTATACTTTATGTTTAAGATTTACATCAACAATGGGATAAGCTCAAAAGAAACATTGGCAGAGTAAAGGTAAAAATTGCAATCATGATATACAAATGCAGTGCAGACTTAGAATAGACACAGAGGCCTTAGAGGAGGAGGGGATCTCATAGTTCTGAAAACCCATTCACATCAGGAATGGGTTTAATAGGCAGTACTACATATGTATCATGAAGGGTATAGCACTCTCCAAAATCAAACTGATCTTCCTAAGTCTGCAGAAAAAAAAGATTATCAGGCTGTCCTGGGAGATCATTATCCTTTGTATTTGAAAATGACAGTTCGAATCTTTGTTTCCTATGTCAGGCTTCCTATTGACAGTAATGATGAATTATATGTTGCAGCATCTATTCAAAAACTTTTTTTGCAGTACTGGAAAACATAACTAAGATAAAGGACAGAGAAGTAAAATCTTTTCTGTTCAGAAAAGCAGCCTAGAAATGGCTCTCCCACCACTGGAAGTAGTCAAGTATAGGTTGAATAACCGCTTGTCAAGAAGGTTTAAGTAATTCCAGTATTATGTAGTAAATTGGATCAGATGATCTCTAAGACTTAAATATGATTCTATCATTTGAATTTATGACCCCTTCTCTGAGAAACCTATCTCTAAGACTTAAATATGATTCTATCATTTGAATTTATGACCCCTTCTCTGAGAAACCTATCAGACTTGAACCACCAATTGATGGAGTAGGGTTCAAAATTCAGTATCTCTCCTTAATAAGGTGGCTCACTTTTCTATGACCCTATATTAATTCACTGAGAATATAAGAATCTTGGTAATGTCTCTCAAGGGGTTTTTAGTCCATTGAGGCTGGATGCTTGAGTCTTGTGTACTAATTAGCATTGTATCTGGATGGATAGGAGGCATTTTTAGTTCTCAGTTTTGTCATACTTTCCAAAGTATCTCTTCCCTTCTATACAATGGATACTATATTATTTCAAGATCACACAATTATCAATTATATTGTTCTATTTCCTGAATATCTTTCATGTAGCTTTTATTCAATCAAAGACCACATAGAATTATGCAGTTCTTTCAATGGTGCTCGTTATGTGAGCCATAGGAACCTCCTCCTTTTCCCTCCAAAAAATAATCGTTCTTGAGGACTACCATTGTACTTACCATTGTGTACCAGTCCTTCAATAACTGGGCAGCCAAAGTGGTAATCACTCTAACACACAATTGAATGGAGCTTTCTTGCTCATGCCTGGCTCTAATGGAAAGGAAAAAAAAGGAAAGGAAAAGAGAGGAGAGGAGAGGAGAGGAGAAAAGAATAGAGGAGAAGAGAAAAAAAGAAATGGAGACCAAGAAAAACATAAAACATGGAAGAAACTTCTTAAATATAGAAAAGAAAGGATGAACAGCAACAACAAAAACAAAACAGATCAGAACAAAACACCAAAATACATAACATTTCCTTTTTTTGTTTTTTTAAATTTTTCTTTCTTTATTATTTTTATTTTTCCCAGTTACATGTATAGCATTTTTTTGGATTTTATGTTTACATTCATTTTTTATGTATTTCCATATAAATTATGTTGAAAGAGAAAAATCAGCATAAAAGGGAAAAAACAAGAGAAAAAAAGGCAGGAAAAAAGTGAATATAGTGTGTGTTGATCTCCATTCAATCTCTATAGTTCTCTCTCTCGATGTAGATGGCATTTTCCATCCAACGTTTATTGGGATTGCCTCTGTTCATTGAATTGCTGAGAAAAAACAAATCTATCCTTGTTGATCATTGAACAATTTTGCTGTTGCTGAGTGAAATGTTTTTCTGGTTCTGTTTGTTTCATTCAGCATCATTTCATGTAAATTTTTTCAGGCCATTCTAAAATTAAACTTCCATTACACTTACATGCCATAACTTATTCATCCACTCCCCAATTGATGGGCATTTATTCATTCATTCTTTGCCACCACAAAAAGAGCTGCTATAGACATTTTTGCACATTTGGTTCCTTTTCCATCTTTTATGATTTCTTTGGAAAACATACCCAGTAGTGACACTACAGAGCTTTATTTCTAATGAGCTTTATTTGTTTCCTTTTTTTTCTCTCCATAGAGTTCTTTCCTTTGAAAGGTAACAGGCCATTCCTTAAGGTAGTCCCAGAAATGTGGGTGGAATTAGGTTTTTTGGTAATGGATAATACACACACACATGCATACACATTCTCTCTCTCTCTTTCTCTCTCTCTCTCTCTCTCACACACACACACACACATACACACACACACACACACACACACACACACCAATTATCACTTATTTATTTTCTTCTAAGTCCTGTTCACTGTCTTACGCTAATATTCTAGTTCCTAGTTATATGTTCCTATTTCTCAGCAAGGTACTATAGCTATCTCACTCTGTGGGGTGCCATCAAAGACCATTGTTGCTAAAGCTGCCAACATTTATATAAGGCTTTTTATCCTTTTGTCTGATAATATGGTCACTTCTAGGGCAATCAAGAGTCAGTATGGGAAAAGGACTGGGCCTGACTTCAAATCTGACCTTAGATACTTATAACTTGTGTGACACTGGGCAAGTCATTTAATTCCATGTGCATCAGTTTATTCATATGAAAACTGAGCTGGAGAAGGAAATGAAAAACCACTCCAGTATTGTTACCACAGAAACCCCCAAAGAATAGGACATGACAGATAAATGACTCAACAACAAAAGGTGGTCATTTTTCCCAGTTGCTTCCGGGATTCCTTGTTTCTTTATGCATGTACATTCATATTCCCTTTTTATCCTGAGTAATAGAGAATTGAAGCTGAAACTTCAACAGTTAGAAATCAAGGATCAAATGGTATTTTAAAAAACTAGTCAGATCATAATATTGCACATCTATATCTGGAAGAGAAGAAGTCCTTAGTACAGATAAGGACATGGAGTCACAGAGAATTTACTTTTGTCTAGCTTTTTAAAAAATTGTATATGAAGCTTTTTATTTCAAAACATATGTATAGATAATTTTCAATATTCAACATTACAAAACCTTATGTTCAATTTTTTTCTCCATCTCTTTCCCCCACTCCCCCATGGCAGGTAATCCAATATGTTAAACATGTACAATTCTTATTCATACATTTCAACAATTATCGTGCTGCACAAGAAAAATCGGATCACAAGGGGAAAAATGAGAAAGAAAACAAAATGCAAGTATACATCAACAATAAAAAAGTGAAAATATTATGTTGTAAGCTGCATTCAGTTTCCATAGTCCTCTCTGGGAAACAGAGAATTTAAATTATTTAACCAGGGCCATGGAACTTCACTCGAGGGATCTGGACTAAGGGTTTCCTGGTTCCCATAAATGCTATGGTGTTACTCATTTGCCCCAGAAACACAGTAGAATTTTTGAAATTTCTTGATGTCCAGGATGAGTTGCAATATCTGTCACCTATTTTCCCTGAATGACATGTTTCCAAGAAATTAGAGAAATGACTGTATCTTCAGGAATTCAACATGCTTATCTTCCACTGAAGGTTTTCTTTTCTGTCTCTTCTGTCTTTCATGTTCAAAAGATTCATCTCATGAAATCATGAAAGGGGACAGACAGTAGAGAATGAGGTGGAAGAACTTGGACAGACTTCAAGAGATAGTGGAAGATAGAAGGGCCTGGCATGGACTTCTATTATGAGCCATTTTAGAATGACTGAATGACTGAACAACAACAAAAACATGATATTTTATAAGGAGGAAAGAATTTAAAGATTATTTACTTCAAACTTCTCTTCATGGCTTTGACTTATATGATTTTTTAAAAAAATGAAATCATTTTTGCTGGAATCCCCCATGTATAGAAGGAGATGTTCACACACATAGCTTCCTGATTTACTGCTTCAATTAAGATTCCTGCATGTGAATGTTGTCTATAGTTGGTAGCTTAAAATTCACCACAGAGATTGAGAGACAACAGAAATTGAAATGACTTGTAGACAAAGCAATAGATTGGGGAAAAAAGAGATCTGTGATCTGTTTACAAATGTGCAAAGTATACACACAGCCTCAGAGAAAATAATTCAATTTCTCTCCTCTTTGTAAAATCATCTGTTGGCCAACCATAAGTAGGAAAACTAACAGAATGAGACAATGTACAAATATGCCAGGAGAATTTATGAAGAAGGATATTATATACAATGTTCTAAAATGTGCTGGAGGAAATAGCAAATCACTGCAGTATTTTTGACAAAAAAAACTCCAAATGGGGTCACAAAGAGTCAGACATGACTGAAATGACAGTAACAAAAAATAGTTGCAAAAGAAAAAAAAAAGACCATGAGATCTTGAAGACAAGAGGAAACCACAATATCTCAGAAGTTCTACTTCAGTGTAAGAGAAAAGAAGGTCTAGGTTTTTTTCCATTAGCAACTTACCTGAACATTTCATACTTTAACCCCGAAACCTAAACTCAGCTGATAGAAATAGATATGTTGCTAATTATCAACATTTTTTTCTGCCCCTGGTGCACTGGATGTTTCCAAAGTGAAAAAAAAAAAATTCCTTTCTGCCTAGCGTCAGCAGATGCAAAAACCATAGACTAGCCCTCCCACCAGGAGAATGTGTCTCCACAAAGGCTTGTTATATTGCTAAATGACTCTTTGTGTGCTATGGTTGCCAATTTGGTTTTCATGCTTTGTGGTTTAACAGGACTATTTCCTGCCTTCTAGTCATAAGCAGCAGTTGGTATTTCTGGGAAGATGGGCATATATCATTGAGCAGAAAAACTCAAAATAAAACTTATCAACATCTGTCCTTCTCCTTGACCAGCCGTTTTAGGTGATGTGAGACTAGAACCTGGATATCTATTATCTATGAAAATAGTTTCGTTTTCATTCCATTTCTCTTCTAACAACTGCCAGATCAGAGAATTCATAGATTGGTACAGTAATTTCTGTCTTACTGATATCCAAGTAATGTCAAATAGAAGGGTTCTTAATATTTGCCTCCTGGAAAAGGTAATAACAAGTCACATATTTGAGCTAGATTTTAGCACAATGTCTTCTTACATTTTAATACCTTCATACTCTTGCCACTGAAAATATTACTATAGTCACAGGAATCCATGGTCAATTGGGGAAATGGTCTCATTGTAAGGAGGGAAGTACTTTGAGGCTTTGTGAGATCTTTCCCATTTTTTTTCACAGAATATATATACCAGATGCCAAAATCAATGTTGACTTTTATACTATGTCCTTTCATGTTGTCAAAGAGCCACAAATGTGTAGTTCAACTCTTACCCAAAGTATAAATCTTCCATTTAATATGCCTACCAGGCAGACATCCTGCTTTCTCTTGAAGAGCTGCAGTGATTGGAAATTCACTACTACAAGACAGACCATTCCATTTTTCAATAGTGCAAATTATTAGAGTTTGTCCTTATACTGAGCCAAAATTGGAGTCCTTGTAATTTTACTTATAAGTTCTCATTTTGTCCTTTGAGGGTAAGCAAAACAAATGCAATTCCTCATCCACCATTAAACAATCATGACAATCATATTTGGAGTCTTTAAGAGTAGAAGGATATAAGAATTTGAACATTAGGGTCAGCCTCGTGTTTATCTTTGATAATGATAGCTATTTTTCTATAAAAAGGAATGCTTCTCCATAATTTCAATTTTAACAGTTCAGGAATGGAGTTTTTTGTACATCTGAGTTCCTCCTATTCCATTAGAGTTCTGCCAGCCATTAATTTATCTAAATATTTTAAGAAGCTATTTGTATTTTCATTCTGGGCTGTGAAACTATAGTTTACTGGAAAGAGGCAAGATCTAGAAAGTCAGCCATCTGAATTCTACTCCAGGTTGGATTGTTAATTATATGTGGAGCTCTGAGCTGATCACTTACTCTCTATGAGACTTGATTGTCTCATCTATAAATAAATAAACTAATCCTAGAATAACTCCAAGGATCAAGAGAGATTATGTAGCACTGTTTTGAAAACAGGGTAAGAGATTAAGGCAAAGCAGGATGAATACAGAGAGGCTTGGAGAGACTTACATGAACTGATGTTAAGTGAAATGAGTAGAACCAGGAGATCATTATATACTTCAACAACGATACTGTATGAGGATGTATTCTGATGGAAGTGGATTTCTTCGACAAAGAGAAGATCTAACTTAGTTTCAATCGATCATTGATGGACAGAAGCAGCTACACCCAAAGAAAGAACACTGGGAAATGAATGTAAACTGTTTGCATTTTTATTTTTCTTCCCGGGTTATTTTTTACCTTCTGTATCCAATCCTTCCTGTGCAACGAGAGAACTGTTCGGTTCTGCACACATATATTGTATCTAGGATATACTGTGACATATTTAACATGTAAAGGACTGCTTGCCATCTTGGGGAGGGTTTGAAGGGAGGGAGGAGAAAAGTCGGAACAGAAGTGAGTGCAAGGGATAATGTTGTAAAAAATTACCCAGGTTTGGAGTTGTCAATAAAAAATTATAATTATGAAAAAATAAAAATAAAAAAAGAGATTAAGGCAAGACCATTATTCAGTTCAAAATTATTAAACACTTAGTATATGCTAGATTGGTACAGTTGGATGAGGCAGTGCACAGGGAACTGGACCTGGAGTTAAGAAGATATGGAGTTAAAATTTGGTCTAACACACTAACTGTATAACCCTGGGCAAGTCACTTAATCCCTATTTGCTTCAGTTCCTCAATTATAAAATGGAAACACACTGGAGAAAAAATGGCAAATCATTCCAATATTTTTTGCTAAGACAATCCCATGGATAGTGTTCATGGGATCACATGGGATCACATAGAGTTGAACAACAACAACAATATAGGTCAGGGGTCCTCAAACTAAGGATGGCGGGCCAGATGCAGCAGCTGAGGATGATTATCCCCCTCACCCAGGACTATGAAGTTTCTTTATTTAAAGGCCCACAAAACAAAGTTTTTGTTTTTACTGTAGTCTGGCCCTCCAACAGTCTGAGGGACAGTGAACTGGCTCCCTAAACTTTTTAAAGTTTGAGGACCTGGATGCTAGTTATTAGAGAATAGAAAAATGTTAAAAGTGACCCAGTTCCTGCCTTTAAGAAGCATAGATTGTATATGAACATTTTACTTTCTACTCTCTCTCCATCACCATTTGATTCTTTTAAGATTTAAAGAATGATTCCTTATTCTAATGTTCTAGAATCTGGTTCGTCAGGAAATGAAGAGTTATTAAATGTCTATTGTATACTAGGCACTATGCTAAATACAGGACAACACATTAATATACATTCTTTTAATGTCTACTTTATGATTTCAGGGACTTTGACTTTTGTCCATCTTCTTTTCAGTCTCTTTAGTTACTTTAGGTATCCTTCATTGATTGTCTCCAAATCCACCATTCTTCCTTTAAAGCACACAGCACAAAGGAAATATAGTATAATACAAAGAACTTTGTATTCAGAGAATACAATGCTTCAGAGAACTTTGGCTCAAATCACACCTCTGACATTACTTTTGTAACCTTGAAAAAATCACTTAATTGTTCTTTGTCTCAGTTTCCTCACTTGTAAAATGTACTAAATAGCCTCTGAGATCCCTTTCACATTTATGTAGATGATTTATGAAATGCATCTTTTATTCAAATATGGGGCAGCTGTTGAAAATCATCATGAAGAAATTCATATATTATAAGAGCTTAAAATGAACCTTTGAACTTTGATTAACTCCCTAAGTGATTTTTCACAAGTTCTTTCACATCTCTGGGTCTCATTTGATTCATTTGTGAAAACAAACAAACAAACAAAAACAATAAGGAACTTGTATTAAATTCCCTTAATGCATCAAGTCTATGATGTTGAGACAAGGCCATCTAATCTAACCCCTTCACTGTGCACAGGGAAAAAAAAACAGAGATCTCAATAAGGAAAGTCAAGGAATCTGACAGATTCAGCAAATTTGTTAATATGAGCAGAGGACCTGACCCTGGATCTCTTGATTGTTTTTTAATTTTAAACGTTCTTTTTACTGCTCCACAATGCATCCCTGTTTGCTATTCCTCTTAAAGGCATTGATCATCATTTGTCCTCATGTTCTTTTCTTCACCAGTAAAAAGCAAAGGTAATAAGTGAGATGTATGCCTACCCTCTGAAGCCTATGAATTCAGACCTCTCAGCTCCTATTCACTGAAAAAGCAGGTATTTTGAATAGCTTTTTAGTTTGGGTAAATTTGAACTCATTTAAGATATTTTATTGCCTGTCCCTCTTATAGCAATTAATGCATTTTTGTAACAGTTATTATTGTTTATTCTTTGCAATAATAGTACAATTGACTATGGTCAAGGGCTTAATCTACGGCTGTGGAACACTGTGAAGCTGATTGACTTATAAGAAGGTGGGACCAATGATTTTGAGTTTTGAAGTAGCTTAGGACAATTAGCTACTAAGATCTTGGACAGGGTTTCTCTTGGCAAATGATACTCAACAGATGATACTTAGTGAAACCAAGATATTTAATACTGTCTACAAGTTAATGATTCTCAATTCTAACAATTATCTCAAGAATTAGGATATGAGTGGGAGGCTGACCAGGTCAAGTGAAACCTTAAGAACCTGTATTGATCAGCAATTAGGGATCTGTAGGGTAATAAAATGAAACTTAGCATCAGATCATTTTCATCCAAATGGATCAACTGTCTCCTGACCTGCACTAGCAACCATCTGTGAAACCAATTTTAGATTTCCAAGAATGAAAAAATCATCCTTAATATCCTCTTTCCTTACCCCTTCCCTCACACTTCCTCTATTAACTATTTGTTTTGCATAAGGCAAAGGCATATGATATTTCTGTGTGATGGAAAAGTCTGCCCATGTTGGAGTCATAATTATAAACTAAATGAATGAGCATTCACCCATCCTTTAAGGCCCATCTGAGATGATACCACCTTTAAGAAGTCTTAACTGATTTCCCTCATCATCTGATATTACAGACTTTTATAATCCTTTTGTGCTCACATGATACTTTATTCAGCATCATCATTTGCTTTGTATTTTTTTATTGAATTTATCTTATAATGTATATTTTCCCTCAAATAAACTATGTGATGGCCATCATTATGTATTTTCTCCATTATCTAATTTTTGTAGTTTCTCTATTTCTAGCACAATGCTCATGAAATATTGTATAGATGAATATCCATTATCCATTTTCATTATCAATGTATCTAAATTGGTCTAAGTTGAGGTGTTTTGGCTGTACATGATACCTTTTTAATCTTTCTTTTAGCTTTGTACTAATTTTTATGTTTCCTCTTGTAAGGAAGTTACTTCAATTGTTATGCCACAGTTCTCTTTAACTGTCCTGACTCAGTTTCCTTGTACAAGTTTCCCTTGTCTCAGTCTTCCTAATTACTCCCCTAAGCTGTAAATCTCCCTCTGGTCCATGAAGGCTGAGGACCAATTAGTCTAAGGTTATAAATTGTTAGCCCAAGCAAGAGAAACAAGAGAGTAGACCTCCTGATTATCTTCTGTCCTTGAGAATTTACAACATCCCTCTAAAATATTCCAAGATATTTCACTAACATCTTTATCTCTGGGTATTCAGACATCCTGTCTCTGGGTTCCTTTTTGATTCATAGCCTTTTCCAACTGGGCTTCCCGCTCTTTCCTACTCTTTCCCTCTTCTTTGTCTCTAAAAGATATATAAAGGTTAGAGATTCTCCATTCATTGCTGGAGAATGGCGACTGGCGGTGGATGCTGGACCCTGGATTCTTTGAGATGACAGTCTCCTCCAGACCTGGGACCAACATAAATTCCTTGGTCCCAGTATATCTTTATCTCTGTCTGACTGGATAATTTGAGATGAGAGTCCTGTCCAGTCAATCTTACTCTCCCATTAATAAAATATTAAAAACTCTCTAATCTCTCTCCTGCCTCAGTTTCTCTGGCATTACACAATAACAAATCATTGGTAAATCAATAATCAATTTTATTTTTTGTGATGTTATTTGGTACTTATCATTTCTAGCACCTACTATTATGAAGAAAGTCTTCATTATAAACACTGAAGCATAAGCCTTCTGTGCTGCCCATAAGTTTTTGGATGCTTTTTATTTCCTATTCTTGATCCATGTTTTCCAATATATATTTTTACCATACTTTCCTTTTCCTGAGATCACCAAGTATCAAAATACTGGTTGATTTTATTAACTTCTTGATATAATATCTCTACCTCTTCATTCTCTGTAACAGATGTTAGTGTCTAGATAAAATCACTGCAATGTAAGATGACAAAACTTTCCATGAAATGATGTTTCCTATTAGCACTGGATGCATGATAAAACTATTTTTAAAACAAATCTATAATCTGATTACTCAAAAAGCTATGAATACCACACAATGTATAGATTCTCTCCTTCTCTTTTTATTTAGGAGAAAAATAGGAAGCTTTATAGAATTCTATTGTTCCAGGAATAAATTTACTTGTTGATCAATTGGCCAAAATCTAATATTTATAGTATGCAATTTCACATTTAAATTTATAAATTATCTAAAAACTCAGTGATTAATAGTATCTTCTGTTTTTCCCTCATATTATCTATTCTGATAATTGAAGAAGCAGAAGGGAACATGGAAGACTACTGTTCACTTTGAATCATTTTTGTTTATTTTATAGGTTTCCATAATCAAAGAATTCACCATCAACAGTTACCATTTGCCAGATATTCAAGTAATGCTTCATTTTCCATCAGCTGTTCTGTTTGGTTCAGCTCCACAAAATGTCAGGCCTCCCTCAGGATGATTTGATGACCTGAAATCTTATAACCATACAGATTGACTTAGTTTTTGAGTTTCAACGCTTTCTCACTTCCCTTAATTGTCTCCTCCTTTGATTAGAAGGCTGAAGGAAAAGCAACAAATTAATCCCAAAGCCTTCTATAATAGAGGGCTCAAAGTTTTCAGTATTTTCCAGGTAATTCTTCATTTGCCCTCAGCAGCTCAATTTGTTTTTGACTACATACGGAACATCATGTCTACCCTTCCTTATTTTTTTTATTTTTTATTTTTTTGCTGAGGCAATTGGGGTTAAGTGACTTGCCCAGGGTCTAGGAGGTGTTAAGAGTCTGGGGTCAGATTTGAACTCAGGTCCTCTTGACTTCAGGGCTGGTATTCAGAATTGATTATCATATAGTATTGTTGTTGAAGTATATAATGATCTCCTGGCTCTGCTCATTTTACTCAGCATTAGTTCATGTAAGTCTCTCCAGGCCTTTCTGAAACATGAAGCACTTCAGGGTGCTCAATATTATTATACAGTAAGAGATTTGAGAACATATTGTTTAACTGCAATATGTTTCTGCATGTAAAATCTTTGGTTCTTTGAAAGATGTTAAGCTTTAATGCAAAAAACGGGCTTTTTCTAGTGCTGAATGTGAAGAGTCTATTAGAATCTTTCCTCAAAAGAAGTTGTTCATGTTTCAAATCACCTCTAGTGGTATATTTACTGTATTTATTGTATTTAAGATTTCTGATTCTTATTCATTGAACATCTATAGAGCAATATATCATTGCCTATGCCTATGCCTATGCAGCAGTGATATATACACACATACTCATGCACACATATACATGTATATATACATATATGATATATATGGATATATGTATATATATATTTATTAGTATATTTTATTCTTACCTCACATTCATGTCTCAATATTTTCTCCCTGTTCAAACAATGAAGCAGATTTTCTTTATCCTTTGCTGAAAAATCAAAAATGCCAAGTTCACAAAGAAGGCCTGTCCAACCTTAAGTCCAAAATATATCTTTTCCTTTACCCTATTTTATATTCTGCATAAGTCAGTGATTATAGACTCCTTGAGACTGAGGGCCATGTTATTTATCTTTATATCAATACCTAAGACAATGCCTTGAATATCATAAGTGGCTATAATGAATAGTGTTTTAGAGAGATGCTACCATGTAATTTTAAGGGTTTTTTAGTGCCCTGATGTAATAATTGCCCCTTGAATAATTACTTGCATTGGTAGATTAATTGTGATACATTTAAAATTCCATCCTTGCTTTTCTCTGTCCTGAAGCTCTTCCTTTCATTTTCTTGTTGGATATTCTTAAGTAATGCCAGATCATTTTAACATTATCTCAAGTTAAGCTATGACTGCTGTAATAAAATGATAACATAACATTCCAAAGAAACACATATAACTTTTGGATTAAGTCCTATTTTCTTGCTTGATATTATCTGTGCAAATGTTTTCCTCTGACATGAAAATCTAGGTTTCACTATAGTTATCCATATTTCCAATTAATTATATAACTTAGCCCAGTTGCTTTTAAAAGCAATTTCTAGATGATGCAATTGGCTAAAGTCCTGGGCCTAAAGTCAAGAAGGGATGAATGGAAATTTGACCTTAGACACTAACCTAGCCTCAGTTTCCTCAATTGTAATACAGGGAAAATAATGCCACCTACTTCACAGTGTTGTGAGAACCAAATAAGATAATTTTTGCAAAGTATTTAACACAGTGGTTGGCACATAGCAGGTGCTTGATTAATGTTTTCCCCCCTCATTCTCCCATTAAATGGACTCAGAATTAAGAGTTGAAAGAGATCATCAAATCTATCTTTATAAAAGAGGAACTCGGGATTTGCCTAGGATCACACAATTAACAAGTACTAAGCAAGATTTGAGCTCAGGTCTCCCTAAATCCAAGTCCAACACTATATCTACTGCTCAGGAGGTAGCAAGATTGAATCAGGTGGGAAGATTTGAATTTTAATCTGAGGATTTAGGTTTGTGTTTTAAACTGTTATTGGTTTTCTGTGTGACTTTGCCTATTCACTTTTGAGACTCCACTTCTTATCTACAATATAAAAATGTTGGATCAGAAGATCCCTGAGATTCTTTTCCATTTTAAATCCATGAGGCTCTGGAAATTTGCCAAGAATGAGTAATGCTTGCCATTTCTTCTAGCATCTCTCTTTTCATCAAAAATAAAGGTATAGACGTGTGAGAGAAGTGCTTCTCCCATATCTGTCTGTAATCTCAAAGTATATCTGTATCTCTATGTAAGAGAGAAATCAAATTAACAACTATTTCATATAAAGAAGTATGGTTTTTTAAAAAAAAATCAGATCCATGAATGTATTCTGATGGAAGTGGATATCTTTGACAAAAAGAAGATCCAATTCAATTGATCAATGATGGACAGAATCAGCTACACCCAGAGAAGAAACACAGGGAAATGTACGTGGACTGCTTGCATTTTTTGTTTTTTTTTTCCCCCAGCTTATTTCTACCTTCTGAATCCGATTGTTCTTGTACAATGAGAATGGTACAGATCTGCATACCTATATTGTATCTAAGATATATTTTAATATGTTTAACATGTATGAGACTGCCTGCTATCTAGGGGAGGAGGTGGAAGGAGAGAAAAGTAGGAACAGAAGTGAGTGCAAGAGACAATGTTGAAAAATTACCCATGCATATGTTCTGTCAATAAAAACCTATAATAAAAAAAAACTAATAAAAAAATCAGATCCATGATTCCAACAGTATCAGAAGTTCCTGCTAAGGAGCTTCATCTCCCAAAGTAGGTTCACATCTTTTTAGTAACTTAAGAGTCTCAGAAGTGTATTTAGGGACATTGAGAGGTCAGTGTCTGACCTAAATTTGCAAAAATGTAAAGCACAGGATTAGGATTATAAATTCCTGTGCCCTGATTCCAAATCCAACTTTCTTTCTATCTCACTGTGCTGTATTCTCTATATTTAGGCACTTTCTCCCCTGGTCTGCACTGCTTCTGTCATGATCAATTTGAAAAACCATTTGTGCGCCAAATGATTCTAATGGGATTTTAAAATCAAATATAATTTCTTGAAAATAAGGCACAAGGGGTAGTTAGGTGGTGTAGTGGATAGAGTACCAGCCTCGAAGTCAGGAGAAACTGAATTCAAATGCGGCCTCAGACACGTAATACTTCTGAGCTGTGTATCCCTGGGCAAGTCACTTACCCCCAATTTCCTCAGCCAAAAAAAAAAAAGAAAGAAAAAGAAAACAAGGCCCCAAATCTTTCAAAATTAGCAAATGTTTTAATTTCCCAAAGTGTCATATAACTCTTTGAGATTTGTTTTTATTTGTTTTTGTTTGATTTTAAAATTCCCTTGAGTTGAAATTCATGAATTTGACAATTTTACTATTACACACACACACACACACAAAACCCCTTGCCTGGACTTTCAGGAAGATGTAAATAATAATTCTGACCACTAAAAATGCCAGGGAAAAGGGATATTTTTGTTGTTTTACCATTATTCTTCTTCTCATTATTATTGATAATAATAACAACAGCAACAAACTTAAGTACTGGTTATTATAAGGAAATAGCTGACAGAAGGGAAATGGCTGATAGCATTGGAATTTTGGAAGAAGTCCCAGTGAAGCCAAGATTGGAGTGTAGTGTGCCAAGAAGAAAGCCTAAGGTGAAAAATAAATACAATATGTTCCTTACAGTAAAGTTTATGTTATGCTCAAGGGAGAAAAAATAAAAGAGCTTATATCTGGAACTATTTATGCATATCAATATCTAGATAATATGATTTAAAAATCACTAGTGCAGAGCTGTCTGTAATGTTTCTGTGTCATCATGAACAAAGGAGCTCCCAACTCCTTAGACATTACCCTCTGTTGACTAATTTGTGGTTTGGTCATTTCAGTCATGTCCAACTTCTTATGGGGTCTTACTGGCAAAAACACAGAGTGGTTTGCCATTTCTTTTTCCAGCTCATTATACAGATGAGGAAACTGAGGCAACAAAGTTAAGTAACTTGCTCAGGCTCACACAGCTACTATGTCTGAGGCCAGGTTTCAATTCAGGAAGATAAGTTTTCCTGACTCTAGGCCTGGCCCTCTATTCATTATCCCACCTAGCTGCCCTATGTAAACTAATTAATTTTAAATTAAAGTTTGCTGAATTGAAATGAGAGAACACCATCAGCAGCATCTTCAAGCAACCGGGATGTGAATATTCCAAAGATGTGGCATTTGAAGTTATTATATTAAAATCATAATAGCTGTCATATAGTACTTTAAAGCATACAAAGAGCTTTACATTTATTTCATATAATTCTCCAAATCTTTGCAAATGCAGTATTGTGTAAAAAATCAACTTCATACATAAAGACAGAAAGAAACATAGCTAGATAGTAATTCACATAAACATACTGAAAGGTTTTTCATGGATAATAAGCCCACAAGTCAAATGTATAGATAAATACATTTATTATCCAGTACATATTTCTTTTGAATGTTTAAGGTTTTTGGGAGGTCTTCTTAAAATTCTAATATTTAGTCAATAAGCCCATTTTTCTTATTCATACTGCTTATAATTTTATATAGTTGAATGTATAATTAACCTATTCTGAAGTTTCTATTGGCATTGGAAAATTGTTATTTGGAGAGATTGGAAATTGATATTTTGATATTTTTTCAGGCTGTATACATTTGTTTCTCAGGTACTTAAGTTCTTTGTAGTTTCCAGTGTTAGTAATGCTTTTGTTGAAGGGGGTAGTAACTAAATCTGGTTCCTGATAATGCTATAGAGCTTCTCATGCTAGTTTTGGAGAGAAGAAGAGAAAAGTTGAATAGGATAAATAATGCATATCTCCTGTACTCAAGGAACTTAAAATCTCACAGGTATGATAAAACAACAAAAATAGAAATAAAATGAAAATTAGAACATGATAAAAATGATGAAAAAAGAGGATTGTGGTGAGATCCGATGGAAAAACTACTTTTAGGTTGCACAAAGGAAGAAATGGTGGCTTGACTTCCACTCAGGAGGTTCATTGTTCATTTTTTCACTCTAATCTTTTATTAAATATTGACTTTATGTAGGATACCATGACAAATAGTCAGGGATTTAAGAAGATAACATCAGAAATAATTTTTCTAAGGAAGGTCTTATAGAACAGCAAGGAGAGTGGATGGAAAGTCAGGGAAGATACATATGTCTTTGCAATTTTTCTCTAATGTTTCCTGACCATGTGATCAGTTTTGTCATCTGTACAATAACAAAAATAATACCAATTATGCCTTACTCATGCTTTTATGATTCAAAATCAAATGTATAATGTATAATGTATAATGTATAAAGAAAGGTATTTTGATAATCTTTAGGGGTGGAGCCAAGATAGTGGAGAAGAGACATGACTTTCTGTGACCTCCTCTAACCTTCTCTCAGACCAATAGCAGATTAAGCCTCTAAACTGGTTTTGGAGTCGAAGAACGCACAAATCTTTGCAGTGCAACACATTCCCAGAAGAAGATACTTTGGAAGAACTTCATAACAGGTCTGTTTCAAATGGGCAGAGTCCAGACCACAGCACAGAGAGACCAGGGCAAGGAGCTGGAGTGGGGAGTCAGGGGATTCCAGCTTCCATGTACCTGGGAATTTTCTGTGAGCCTCTTAGGCTACTCTGTCCTGAATGCAAGTAGGTGGTTTGGCACATTTGCTACAAAAAGCAAATTGTAAACCTCTGAGTCCTGCAAGAACAGACCTAGTCACAATTACCTAGCACTGGAAGTCAATTAGCAGAACCGCCCCAGGGCAAGTCAAAGCAGCTGTCCACTACTTTGCATTGAGCAAACGCTCAAGCCTTAAAAAAATGAGTAAAAAAACCAAAAAGAACTCTCACCATAGATAGCTTTTTATCGGAGAGAGAGAAGAATAGACATCAAATCCTGAGGTTCCTAAACACAAAACAACTCCAGAAAAAGCCCCAAAGAGAAACATGAGCTGGTCCCCATTTCACAAGGCTTTCTTTGAAGATTATATAAATGATATTAAAAGAGTTAGAAGGAAAATGGGAAAATGAAATGAGATCATTGCAAGAAGGAATGGAAAAAATGGAAAAAGAATGCAATGAACAAAAACATTTAATTGGCCAATTGCAAAAGGAGCTAAAACAGATAAATGAAGAAAATGACACACTAAAAATTAGAATTGAACAAATGGAAGTGAATGACTCAATAAAATTTCAAGAGTCAGTCAAACAAAATAGAAGAAAATATGTAATACCACCTAGGAAATACTGACCTGGAAAATAGATCTAGGAGAGACAATCTAAGGATTATTGGACTTCCTGAAAGCCATGATGAAAAAAAGAACCTAAACATTATCTTACAGGATATCATAAAAGAAAACTGCCCTGCTTTCTTAGAATCAGAAGGCAAAATAGTCATTGAAAGAATTCATAGATTACCTCCTGAAAGAGACCTCAAAATTAAATTCCCAAGGAATATCATAGCTAAATTTCAGAACTATTGCACCAAGGAAAAGATATTGCAAGTAGCCAGAAAGAAACAATTTAAATACTGAGGAGTCACAATTAGGATGACCCAGGATCTAGCAGCTTCTACCTTAAAGGATCAACAGGGCCTGGAATCTGATATTCTGAAAGTCAAAGGAACTTGGATTATAGGCAAAAATAAACTATCCAGATAAAATGAGCATTATCTTTCAGGGAAGAAGAAGGGCATTTAATGATATAGGTAAATTTCACCTATTTCTAATAATAAGACCAAAACTGAACAAAAAATTTGACCTCCAAACACAGAATTCAAGAGAAACATAAAAAGGATAAAAGGAAAGAACTCTTGAGAACTATATTTCTAATAGAGTCAATTCTCTATATACTTTGGAAATGAGGCCATTATCAGAGTTTTGAATGTAAAAATATTTCCCCAGTTTATTGCTTCCTTTCTAATCTTGTATACATTAGTTTTGTTTATACAAAACCTTTTTAACTTAATAATTGAAATTTTTATTTTGTGGTTAATAATGATCTCTAGTTCTTCTTTGGTCACAAATTGTTTCCTCCTCCCACAAGTCTGAGAGGTAAACTATCCTATGTTCTTCTAATTTATTGATAATTTCATTCTTTATGCCTAGATTATGAGCCCATTTTGATTTTATCTTGATATACAGTGTTAAGTGTGGGTAATGCCTAGTTTCTGACATATTAGTTTCCAATTTTCCCAGTAGTATTTTATCAAATAGTGAATTCTTATCCTAACAGCTGGGGTCTTTGTGTTTGTCAAACACTAAATTGCTATGGTTATTGACTATTTTGTCTTGTGAAACTAACTTATCCACTGATCAACTAATCTATTTCTTAGCCAATACCAAAACCAATACTTTATAATATAGTTTTGGATCTGGTATAGCTAGGCCATCTTCATTTGATTTTTTTTTCATTAGTTCCCTTGAAATTCTTGACCTTTTGTTCTTCCAGATGAATTTTGTTGTTATTTTTTCTAGGTCAGTAAAATAGTTTCTTGTGAGTCTGATTGGTATAGCACTAAATAAATAGATTAATTTAGATAGTATGGTCATCTTTACTATATTTGCTCAACCTATCCAAAAGCACTTCTCTTGCTATTGGATTGTGTTAGTGGTGTATAAAAATGCTGATTTATGTGGATTTATTTTGTATCCTGCAACTTTGCTAAAGTTATGGATTATTTCTAATAGCTTTTCTGTAGAATCTTTGATATGCAAAAGTAACATCTTTTGCATATCATCTACAAAGAGTGATAATTTGGTTTCCTCATTACCTATTCTAATTCCTTTAATCTCTTTTTCATCTCTTATTGCCAAAGTTAGTATTTCTAACACAATATTGAATAGTAATGTTGATAGTGGACAACCTTGTTTCACTCCTGATTTTATTGGGAATGGTTCCAGTTTATCCCCATTAAATATGATACTAATGGTTTTGATTTAGCATTTAGATGCTACTAACTATTTTAAGGAAAAAATCAATTTATTCCTATACTCTCTAGTGTTTTTAATAGGAATGTATATTGGATTTTATCAAATGCTTTTTCTGCATCTATTGGGATGATCATATGTTTTTTTGTTTATTTGGTTATTGATATAGTCAATTATGCTAATGATTTTCCTAATATTGAACCAGCCCTGCATTCTTGGTACAAATCCTACTTGGTCATAGTGTATTATCCTGGCAATGATTTTCTGTAATCTCTTTGTTAATATTTTATTTAAGATTTTTGCATCAATATTCATTAGAGAGATTGTTTTATAATTTTCATTCTCTTTTATAATTCTACCTGGTTTAGGTATCAGTACTGTGTCTGTGACATAAAAGGAATTTGGTAGGACTCCTTCATTCCCTATATTTTCAAATAATTTATATAGTATTGGGGTTAATTGTTCTTTAAATGTTTGGTAGAATTTACATGTAAATCCATCTTCTCTTGGAAATTTTTTCTTAGGGACTTGATTAATAGCTTGTTCTATTTTGTTTTCTAAGATGGGACTATTTAAGCAATTTATTTCCTCCTCTGTTAATCTGAACAACCTATATTTTTGTAGGTATTCATCCATTTCACTTAGGAGATGAAATTTATCGGCATAACATTGGGCAAAGTAACTCCTAATTATTATTCTAATTTTCTCTTCTTTAGTGGATTTCATTTTTAAGATTAACAATTTGATTTTCCTCTTCCCTTTTTCTAATCAAATTTACCAAGGGTTTATCTATTTTATTGTTTTTTTCATAAAACCAACTCTTAGTTTTATTTATTAATTCAATAGCTTTTTTTTAATTTTCAATTTTATTAATCTCTCCTATTATTTTTAGAATTTCAAGTTTAGTATTTGATTGGGGTTTTTTATTTTGCTCTTTTTCTTGCTTTTTTTTAGTTGTAAGCCCAATTCATTGATCTCTTTCTCTATTTTATGCAAATAAGCCTCTAGAAATATAAAATTTACCCTTATTACCATTTTGGCTGCATCTCATAAATTTTGATATATTGTCCCATTATTTTCATTTTCTTGGATAAAATTATTAATTATGTCTATGATTAGCTGTTTTATCTGTTCATTCTTTAGGATGAGATTATTTAGTTTCTAATTACTTTTTGGTCTATTTTCCCCTGACTTTTTATTGAATGTAGTTTTTATTGCACTGTGATCTGAAAAGAATGCATTTATTATTTCTGCCTTTCATTTTGAGGTCCTTATGATCTAATATATGTTCACATTTTGAATATGTTCTATGACTTGCTGAGAAGAAAGTGTACCCTATCTGTCTCCATTCAGTTTTCTCCAAAGATCTATGATACCTACCTTTTCTAGTATTTTACTTACCTCTTTGACTTCTTTCTTATTTATTTTGTGGTTAGATTTATCTAGTTCTGAGAGTGCAAGGTTGAGATCTTATAGTTTTGCTGCCTATTTCTTCTTGCAGCTCTGTTAACTTCTTCTTTAGTAATTTAAATGCTATACCACTTGGTGCATATATGTTTAGTATTGATATTGCTTTATTATCTATAGCAAGATATAATTTCCGGCTTTATCTCTTTTAATTAGATCAATTTTTGCTTTTGCCTGATCTGTGATCAGAATGGCTACTCCTGATTTTTTTTCACCTCACCTGAAGCATAATAGATTCTGCTCCAGCCTTTTAACTTTACTCTGTGTGTATACTCTGTGTGTATCTCCCTGCTTTAAATGTGTTTCCTGTAAACAACATATTGTAGGATTCTGACTTTTAATCCAATCTGCTATTCAATTACATCTTACGAGAGAGTTTACCCCATTCGTATTTATGGTTAAAACTACTAATTCTGTAGTTTTAATAAGGTACCATCTTATTATCCCCAGATTATACTTTTTTCTTTCCTTTCCCCCTCACCCCCTCTCCAACATTAAACTTATTGGCACCATTTGCCTCAAACAGTGATCCCCCTTTAGAATCTTTCCCCTTTAGATTCCCTCTCACTTCCTTTTACCTTTCCCCTACCATTTCTGTATTCCCTTCTATTTAGCCTACCCTTTCCCTTTTCCCCTTTTCCCTCCCACTTTTCAATGACGTGGGAGAAATTTCTCTGTAAACCATATATGTCTAATATTTTCTCTCTGAACCAAATCTGATGAGAGATTCACATTCACAATTGTGTTTACCCTTCTTGTTTCATTCCCTCAGATACAACAGGTTTCCTTTGCCTCTTTGTGACATGTAATTTCCCTCTTTTTATTTTCACTTTTCCCTTTTTGGCTACCATCCCCTTTCTACCAATAGTTCCTTTTTGATATAACAGTAATATCAAATTATACGTGCACTCTCTTTGTATGCCCATAACAAAAATATAATTTTCAAGATTCTTTTTACCTTTTTATGCTTCTATTGAGTCCTATATTTGGAGGTCAAATTTTTTGTTTAGCTCTGTTTTTTCATCAAAAATAAATGGAATTCACCTATTTCATTGAATACCCATCTTCTTCCCTGGAAGAAAATGCTCACTTTAGCTAAGTACTTTATTCTTGGCTGCATTCCAAATTCCTTTGCCTTTTGGAATAACAGATCCCAGGCCCTTTAATCCTTTAATGTGGAAGCTGCTAGATACTGAGTGATGCTTGTTGTGGCTCCTTAGTATTTGAATTGTTTTTTTCTGGCTGCTTGTAATATTTTTTTCTTTGGTGTGATAGTTCTGAAATCTAGCCATGATATTCCTTGGAGTTTTAATTTTATGGATCTCTTTCACTAGGTATTCAATGAATTTTTCAATGGCTATTTTACCTTCTGATTCTAGGACATCTGGGCAGTTCTCTTTGATGATTTCCTGAAAAATAGTCTCTAGGCTTTTTTTTTTTCATTATGATTTTCAGGGAGTCCAATAATCCTTAGTTTATCTCTCCTAGATCTATTTTCCAGGTCTGTTGTTTTCCCAAGGTTTTTTACTTTTTTTTTTTTCTATTTTTTCATTTTAAAAAAATTTTTTTGCTTAACTGATTCTTGATGTCTCATCAAGATATTCATTTCCATTTGTTTAATAATCCTTAGATTGTCTTTCCTATGTCTATTTTCTAAGTCAGTTGTTTTTCCTAGGTGTTATTTCATATTTTCTTCTATTTTTTCTTTCTTTCTTTTTTTTTTTTTTTTGTTTGACTGATTCTTTTTCCAATTCACAAATTCTGTTTTCCTGGAAGTTCTTTATCTTTTCCATTTCACATTTCAGGGAGTTGTTTTTTCCTACTTTATCAAATCTTTCTTTTAATTAATTATATGCCTTTTCCAGACCCTCTTGCAGAGTTTTCTTTTCCTTACTTATTTTTTCTTCTAACTCTCTTTTAACATCCTTTTTAATTTATTCTAGGAGAACCTTGCATGGTGGGGATCAGGTTATAGCACCCTTTGGCGTTTCATCTAGAGACAATCTACTTTTAGTCTCCTCAGGTTTTGAAATCAGTTCTCTTTCACTGTAGAAACTGTGTATAGTTAGAACTCGCTTTGCCTTTGTTACTCATTTAAAAAAAAATGAAATCTGCTTTTAGGTCAAGGAGTTTCCATGCTTCCTTTATAGACCAGGAAGCAACAGTGGCTGTGCTGGGATCAGCAGCTGTGCTGGGATTGTGCTGAGTCACTCCCAGTGCTTGATGGACATGGTCAGATCTCATGAGACTCTGGCACTTTGTGTTTGTGTTGGATGTAAAACAATTCATTTAAAAGTTCAATTGCCCAAATGCAAAAAGAGGTAAAAAAAGCTAACTGAAAAAAAAAATTACTAAAAGTTAGAATTGAACAAATGGAAGTGAATGACTCAATGAGAGAAGAATCAGTCAAACAAAATTAAAAAAAAAATGGAAAAAAATACCTTTGTAAATACCTCATCATAAAAATAACTGACCTGGAAAATATATCTGGGAGACACAATCTAAGAATTATTGCACTATCTGCAAACCATGATGAAAAAAGAGCTTAGACATCATCTTTCAGGAAATCATCAAGGAAAACTGCCCTGATATCCTAGAACCAGAAGGTAAAATAGCCATTGAAGGAATTCACAAATTACTTCCTAAAAGAGACCCTAAAATGAAAACTCCAAGGAATATTGTAGCTAAATTTCAGAATTATCAGATCAAGTAGAAAATATTGCAAGCAGTCAGAAAGAAATAATTCAAATATTGAGCAACAATCAGGATTACCTAGGACTTAGCAGCTTCTACTTTAACAGCTTGAAGGGCCTAGAATCTGAAATTCCAAAAACCAAGATAACTTTAATTGCAGCCAATAATCAATTATACAGCAAAGTTAAATATTATCTTTCTGGGGAAAAGGTGGACATTTATTTTCATTTATTTTTGATGAAAAGATCAGAACTGAAGAGAAAACTTGATTTCCAAATACAGGACTCAAGAGAAGCATAAAAAGGTAAAAAGGGAAGGAAAACAAAACTATGTTTTTTTAAAGGTTAAAACGTTTACATTCCTATATGAAAAGATGATATGTTTAACTCTTGAGAATTATATCTTTGTTAAGGGTATACTTATAGGTATAGGTAGGATTTGACTTTATCATGATGTTATAAAAATAAAGAAACTAGAGGTGGAAAAGGTTTTGTACTGAAAGAAGAGGAAAAGGGACATATAATGGCCACGTTATATCACATGAAGAGGCCAAAAAGATCTATTACAATTAAGGGAAAGAAGAGAGGGGGGTGAGAATTGTGTGAACATTAATTTCATTGGATTTGGTTCAAAAAGAGAATATCAGACATTTGGTGTGATGAAAAAACTTGACTCACCCTGTAGGGAAGTAGAAGGGGAAAGAGATAAGAAAGGGGGAAGAGATTGTAAAAGGTGAAGACAGCATGAGGGAGGTGGTGGTCAGAAGCAAAACACTGAACAGGAGAGAAAGTGGGAAAGAAAAGCGAAAACTTGGGGAAAATAAGATGGCATGAAATTCAGAATTAATAATTTTCACTGTGAAAGTGAATGGAATGAACTCTCTTATAAAACAAAAGCAGATATCAGACTGGATTAAAAGCCATAATCCTACAATATGTTGTTTACAAGGTATTTCTTGTAAGTAGAGTGATACATACAGGGTAAAGGTAAAAGGCTGGAACAGAATTTATTATGCTTCATCTGAAATAAAAAAAAAGCAGGTATAGCAATCCTGATTTCAGATCAAGCAAAAGCAAAAATAGATCTCATTAAAATAGATAAAGAAGGAAATTATATTTTGTTAAAGGGTTCCATAGATAATGGAGTAATATTAATATTAAACATGTATGCACCAAGGGGCATGGCATCCATATTCCTGGAGAAGAAGTTAAGAGAGCAGCAAGACGAAATAGATTGATATATGTATATATGGTATTTTTAAATATAATTACATACTAGTATACTCTCAGTCTTACTCTATCAGAACTAGGCAAATTCAACCACAAAATAAATAAGAAGATAAGGATGTACATAGAATTTTAGAAAAGCTGGGTATGATAGACCTTTGGAGAAAATTGAATGAGAACAGAAAGGAATATACTTTTTTTTTTCTCAGTGTTACATGGAACATGCACAAAAATTGATCATATATGAGGGCATAAAAACATCAAAATCAAATAAAGAAGGGCAAAAATAGTAAATTCATCCTTTTCAGCTCATGATGCAATAAAAATTACATGTAAAAAAAGGGCCAGGATAAAATAGACCAAAGTTAATTTGGAAACTTAATAATCTAATCCCCCCAAAAGAGTGGGTTGAAACAAGAAATCAGAGACACAATGGATAATTTCATCCAAGAGAATAACAACAAGACAACATGTGCCAAAATTTATGGGATGCAGCTGAAGTAGTTCTTAGTAGAAATTTTATATCTCTAGATGCTTACTTGAATATAATAGAGAAAGAGAAGATCAATGAACTGGACGTGTAATTAAAAAAAAAAACAAGCAGAAAAAGATCAAATTAAACACCCCATTAAATACCAAATTTGAAATTCTGAAAATAATTTAAAATTATTCTCATAAGTCTTGGCTTCAAGAGAGAATATCAAACATATTTAGTTTGATAGAAAAAATTGTCTCACCTTATAGGGAAATAGAAGGGAAAAAGGGAAAGGAAATTGGGATGCTAATAGAAGGAGAATAGAAGTTCTGAAAATAAGAAATTTATTGAACTAATAAATAAAACTAAGAGTTGGTTTCATAAAAAAATCAACAAAATAGATAAAGCTTTACTTCATTTGATTAGAAAAAGAAAAGAAGAAAATCGAATTGCTAATATCAGAAATGAAAAAGGTAAACTTTCCACTAATAAAGATGAAATTAAAGCAATAATTTGAAGCTATTTTGCCCAACAAAATATGATAATCTAAGTAAAAGGGTTAATACTTGCAAAAATATAGATTTCCTAGATTAATAGAGGAGGAAATAAATTACCTAAATAATCCCATTTTAGAAAAAGAAACAGAACAGGCTATTAATCAAGTCCCTAACAAAAAATCTCCAGGACCAGATGGATTTACAAGTTAATTCTATCAAACATTTAAAGAACAATCAATTCTAATACAAATAGTTTGAAAAAATAGGGAAAGAGTCTTGCCAAATTCCTTTTTATGACACAGATATGGTGCTGATATCTAAGCAGGTAGGGTCAAAACAGAGAAAGAAAATTATAGACAAATTTTCTAATGAATATTGATACAAAAATCTTAAATAAAATATTAGCAAAGAGATTACAGCAAGATATCACCAGTATAATACCCTATAATCAAGTAGGATTTATGTTAGGAATGCTGGAGTGGTTCAATAGTAGGAAAATTATTAGCTTTCTTGATTATATCAATAACTAAACTAGCAGAAATCACAATTATCTCAATAGATTTAGAAAAGTCACTTGACAAAATCCAACACCCACTTCTATTAAAAACATTAGAAAGCATAGGAATAAATGGATTTTTCCTTTAAATGATCAGTAGCATCTATTTAAAATCATAAGCAAGCATCATATATAATGGGGATAAACTAGAAGTATTTCCAAATATAATAATGGGTGAAACAAGTTTCCCACTATTTAATACTGTACTAGAAATGGTAACTTTGGCAATAAGAGAAGAAAGAGAAATCAAAGGAATTAGAATAAATTAATGAGGAAACAAAATTATCACTTTTTGCAAAAGATATGATGGTATATACTTAGAGAATCCTAGAAAATCAACTAAAAATTACTAAAACAATTAATAACTTCAGTAAAGTTGCAGGATACAAAATAAATCTACATAAATCATCAGCAGTAAGAAATACAAAAAGAAATCCTATTTAAAATAATTGTAGATAATGTAAAATATTTGGGAGTCTATCTGCCAAGACAAAGTCAGGAACTATATGAATACAATTACAAAACACTTTTCACACAAATGAACAGTTGGAAAAATATCAAGTGCTCATAGGTAGACTGAGCTAATATAATAAAAATGACAATTCTACCTAAATTAATCTACTTATTCAGTGCAATACCAATCAAACTCCAAAGGAATTATTTTAGAGAGCTAGGAAAAAATAATTATAATGTTAATATGGAAGAATTAAAAAGTCAAGAATTTCAAGGGAATTAGTGAAAAAATATAAGTGGAGGTGGCTTAGCTATACTAAACTTAAAACTATATTATAAAGCAGCAGTCATCAAAACCATTTGATACTGTGTAAGAAATAGAATAGTCTATCAGTGGAATGGTTAGTTTACAAAAAACAATAATCAATGACTATGATAACCGACCTTAGCTTCTGAGATAAGAACTCACTATTTGACAAAAATTGCTGGGAAAATTGGAAAATAGTATGGCAGAAACTAGGAATTGAGCAACACCTAACACTTTAAACCAAGATAAAATTGAATGAGTCCATGATTTAGATGTAAAGAGTGATACGATAAGCAAACTAGAAGAATAAAGGATAATCTATCAGATTTGTGGAGAATGTAGGAATTTGTGGTCAAATAAGAATAAGAGTAGATTATGAAACACAAAATGGATAATTTCGATCATATTAAGCTAAAAAGTTTTTGTATAAATGCAGACAAGATTACAAAAGAAGCAGAAAACTGGGGAAAAAATTTGCATCCAAGGCTTCTGATAAAAGTTCTTTTCTAAAAGATATAGAGAATTGACTCAACTTTATAAGAATATGTCATTTTTCCAATTGATAAAAGGAATTTTCATATGAAGAAATTAAAACCACTTCTATTCACATGAAAAAATGCTCTAAATCACCACTGATCAAAGAAATGCAAATTAAGACAACTCTGAGGTATCACTTACCTACCATTCAGATTGGCTAAAATGATAGGAAAATACAATGATAAGTGTTGGAGGGGATGTGGGAAAACGGGGCACTAATACATTGTTGATTGAGTTGTGAACAGGTTGACCATTCTGGAGAGCAATATGGAACTATGAAAGGGCTATCAAACTGTGCATACCCTTTGATCCAGCAGTATATCTACTGGGCTTGTATCCCAAAAAGATCATAAAGAGACCCACATGTGCAAAAGTATTTGTGGCAATCCTTTTGTAATGGCAAGGAATTGGAAACTGAGTGGATGCCTTTCAATTGGAGAATGACTACATAAATTATAGTATATGAATGTTATGGAATATTGTTGTTCTAAGAAACAATCTTCAGGATGATTTCAGAAAAGCTTAGAGAGACTTACATGAATTGATGGTGAGTGAAGTGAATAGAACCAAGAGAACATTTTACACAGCAATAACAAGATTATGTGACAATGAATTCTGACAGAGGTGGCTCTTTTTAACAATGAGTTGATTCAGGCCAATTCCAATGTCTTGGATGGAGAGAGCCATCTGAATCCAGAGAAAAGACTGTGGGAACTGCATGTGGATCATAGCATAGTACTTTCACCTTTTTTTTTGTTTGTTTTTGTTTACTTGCTTTTTGTTTTCTTTCTCAATTTTTTCCCTTTTTCATCTGAGTTTTTCTTGTGTAGCATGATAATTGTGGAAATACATATAGAAGGTGGATTTATGGTGGATTGCTTGCTGTCCAGCAAGGAGGGAGAGAAAAAAATTGGAATACAAGGTTTTGCAAGGGTGAATTTGAAAATTATATTTGCATATATTTTGAAAATAAAAAGCTATTATTAAAAAAAAAACTAATATGATGATTAAAGACAACTGTAATATCTTATACCAGGCTTCAAAAATAATAACTTTAGAAGTTTTTATTTGTAAAGTTGTAAGAGATATTGTTTAATAGCAGCTTATAAGAAATACCAGGAGGTTTTTTTTAATGGGGAACAAGTTCAAAAGATCTCAACAGTATGATATGACAACCAAAAAAAGTTGATGTGGTCTCATTTTGAACCAAAATGAATAGATAATATTGAGGAAAGGAGTTTATCTTGCAGTTCATCATCTGAATTGGTCATATTTTATCTGGACTGTCGTGTTCAATTTAAGAAATCAAACCAGTAAAATTCTTAAATAATAACTGAGGATGTACTTCCAGCCAAGATGGCAAGGAGGACACACACACATCTATCTAGGCTCCTTCTTGCCCTCAGAATACTTTCTTTTCATGACAAGGCCTCAGAATTAGTGCTTAACTGAAAAAAATCATGAATAATTACCAACAGAAGAGATTCTCCTCAAAATTCACCAGAAAAGGTCTGTTTTTGCTCATGGACAGGGACAGTTAGGCACAGACTGCAGGCAGGCAGAAAGAACACAAAAGGCAGCTCACACTGAGCAGACCTCAGGATGATGGGGTGTGATCTCAGGTGGTTTCTGTGGGGAGGACTTTACCACAGTGTGGCTACTTTGCCCTGGCAGCAAGCCAGTAGATCAGCAGAGAATCTATAAACACAGTGGGTAAAGACTATAACAAGGAAAAGCTAGGATTCCTCAGGACCTGGGCACAGCCACCCAGAGTGTCTCAGCACACTCTTGGAGTCTCAGAGTGCAGATGCAGTGCAGCAATTGCTATCTGGCTAGTGCCTCACTGTTGCTCCCTGCAGTCTGTAGAGGAAGCTTGGTAATACCATCCAGCCCTCCGGCCTCCCCAAAAAGCAGACCACATTTGCTTTTTCTGTTAGTTTGTTTTCCTTGATTCTTCTTTGACAAAATGAGCAAAAAATTAAAGTGTGCTCTAACAATAGAAAGCTTCTATATGAGCAGACTTCAAACCCTAAGGAGACTAAAAACAGATTGTCTACAGATGAATCCCCAAAAGGGGATATGATCTGGTCCCCAACACATAAGTCTCTCATAGAAGAAATTAAAAAGGTTCTCACAAGAGAGATAGAAGAAAATTGGAGAAAGGAAAGGTAAGCTTGGCAAGAGAGTCTGGATAAGTCATCCCACTCATTTAAAGATAGAGTGGACAAAGAAATCAAATCCTTTTTTAAAAATATTTTATTTTATTTCATAATAACTTTATATTGACAGAATCCATGGCAGGGTAATTTTTTTTTTTTACAACATTATCCCTTGCCCTCGCTTCTGTTCCGATTTTTCCCCTCCCTCCCTCCACCCCCTCCCCTAGATGACAAGCAGTCCTATATATGTTAAATATGTTGCAGTATATCCTAGATACAATATATGTGTGCAGAACTGAGCAGTTCTCTTGTTGCACAGGGAGAATTGGATTCAGAAGGTAAAAAACAACTCGGAAAGAAAAACAAAAATTCAAATAGTTCACATTCGTTTCCCAGTGTTCTTTCTTTGGGTGTAGCTGCTTCTATACATCATTTATCAATTGAAATTGAGTCTTTGTCAAAGAAATCCACTTCCATCAGAATACATCCTCATACAACATCGTTGTTGAAGTGTAAAGTGATCTCCTAGTTCTGCTCATTTCACTTAGCATCAGTTCATGTAAGTCTCTCCAAGCCACTCTGTATTCATCCTGCTGGTCATTTCTTACAGAACAATAATATTCCATGACATTCATATACCACAATTTATCCAGCCATTCTCCAATTGATGGGCATCCATTCAATTTCCAGTTTCTAGCCACTACAAACAGGGCTGCCACAAACAGAAATCAAATCCTTAAAAAACATGATTAGTGAATTGGAAAAGGTAAACAATTCCAAGGAAAACAGAATTAGTGAATTTGAAAAAGAAAATAGCTCTCTAAAAAAATAAAATTGGTGAAATGGAAAAAAAAAATTCCATAGAATAAACAACTCATTTAAAAACTCAATTGGACAATTACAAAAAGAAATTTTAAAAAGTAAATGAAGAAAATAATTCATTAAAAATCAGAATTGAACAAAAGGAAATGAATGACTGGAGGAGACACCAAGAATCAGTCAAGCAAAACAAACAAACAACAAAAAAATGAAACAATGGAAAAAATGTCAAATACCTTCTTGGGAAAACAACAGACCTGGAAAATAGGTCTAGGAGAGATAATCTGAGAATTATTGGACTACCTGAAAAATATGATGAAAAAAAGAGCCTAGACACTATTTTTTCCAGTAAATTGTCAAAGAGAACTGACCCTATGTTATAGAAACAGAGGGTAAAATAGAATTGAAAGACTTCATTGATCATCTACTGAAAGGGACCCTAAAATCAAAACTCCAAAAAATATTGCTGCTAAATTCCAGAACTATCAGACCAAGGAAAAATACTACAGGCAGCTAGGGAAAAATAATTTAAATATAGAGGAGCCACAATAAAGATTACTCAGGATCTAGCAGCATCCACATTAAAGGATCGAAGGGCCTGGAATCTGATATTCCAAAAGGCTAAGGAACTTGGTATGCAGCCAAGAATAACTTACCCAGGCAAAATGAGCATTTTTTTTCCAGAGAAGAAGATGGACATTCAATGAAATAGATGAACTTCATCTATTTCTGATGAAAAAACCGGAACTAAGCAAAAAAAGTTTGATCTCTACATATAGGACTCAAGAGAAACATAAAAAGGTAAAAAGGAATCTTAGGAACTATATTTGTGTTATAAATATACATAAAAAACACATGTATAATTTGTTCTGGAAACTAGAGGTGGGAAAGGAAAGGAAATTGTACCAGAAAAAGGGTAAAGTGGGAGTACTACATCTCAAGAAGAGGCAAGGGAAACCTATTATATCTTAGGAAAAGAAGGGAGGGGGGTGAACATAGTGTGTATCTTACTCTATTCAGAATTGTCTTAAAGAGAAAATTATTAGACATATTTGATTTAGAGAGAAACTTCTTTCACCTCACTGAAAAATGGGAGGGGAAAAGTGAAAAGGGAAGGAGTAAGATAAGTGGAAGGGAATACAGAAATTGTGAAGAAAAGGGGTGGAATTCTAAGGTGGGGAAAGGGATCCTAAAAAAGGGAGGGCTGTGAGAGGCAAGTGGTGCTTACAAGTTTAATACTGGGGAGGGGGGTAAGGGAGAAGGAAAGGAGAAAAGCATAAGCAGGGATTAACAAGATGGCAAGTAATACAGAATTAGTAATTTTAATCATAAATGTGAATGGGGTAAACTCCCCCATAAAGTGGAAACAGATAGCAAACTTAAAAGCCAGAATCCTACAATATGTTGTTTACGGGAAACACACTTGAAGCAGGGCAATACATACAGCGTAAAGGTGAAAGACTGGAGCAGAATCTACTATGCTTCAGGGGAAGTAAAAAAAAAAACAGGGGTAGCCATTCTGATCTCAGATCAAGCAAAACCAAAAATTGATCTAATTAAAAGAGATAAGGAAGGGCACTATATCTTGCTAAAGGATAACATAGATAATGAAGCAATATCAATATTAAACATATATGCACCAAGTGATATAGCATCTAAATTCTTAAAAGAGAAATTAAGAGAGCTGCAAGAAGAAATAGACAGCAAAACTACAACCCTGCACTCTCAGAATTAGATAAATCTAGCCACAAAATTAATAAGAAAGAAGTCAGAGATAAATAGAATACTAGAAAAATTAGATATGATAGATCTTTAGAGAAAACTAAATGGAGACAAAAAGGAGTATACTTTCTTCTCAGGAGTTCATGCAAGCTATACAAAAACTGGCCATATATTAGGACATAAAGACCTCAAATTTAAATGCAAAAAGGCAAAAATAGTAAATGCATTCTTTTCAGATCATGATGCAATTAAAATTACATTCAATAAAAAGCCAGGGGAAAATAGACCAAAAAATAATTGGAAACTAAATAATATCATACTAAAAAATGATTGGGTGAAACAGCAAATCATAGGCATAATTTATAACTTCACCCAAGAAAATGACAATAATGAGATATCATACCAAAATGTGTATGCAGCCAAAGCAGTAATAAGGTGAAATTTTATATCTCTAGAGCCCTACTTGCATAAAATATATAAAGAGAAGGTCAATGAATTGGGTTTGCAACTAAAAAAGCTAGAAAAGGAACAAATTAAAACCCCCCAGTCAAACATTACATTTGAAATTCTAAAAATAAAAGAAGAGATTAATAAAATTGAAAGTTAAAAAAAAACTATTGAATTAATTAAAAAAACTGAGTTGGTTTTATGAAAAACCCAATAAAATAGATAAACCCTTAATAAATCTGATTAAAAAAAGGAAAGAGGAAAATGAAATTATTAGTCTTAAAAATGAAAAGGAAGAACTCGCCACCAATGAAGAGGAAATTAGAGCAATAATTAGGAGTTACTTTGCCAAAGTTTATGCCAATAAATTTGATAACTTAAATGAAATGGAAGAATGTCTTCAAAAATATAGCTTGCCCAGATTAACAGAGGAAGAAGTAAATGTAAAATTCTCTTGCTTCTTTTTTCTTGGGGTCTTAGGGGGTCTTGGAAGCAGCCTTCATTTCAGTCAGAGTAATCACCACAAGTACAGCCAGGTGTTAAAGTCCAAATCCTCTATTGTCTCCTTTAAAGTCTTGTCTCCTTTCCTGAAGCTTGGTTAGCTTTCTTAGAGGCCTTCTCTCTCCTTGGTTCTAAGAGCTTGAGCTCCTGCCTCCCTCTCTGCCCTCTGAATTTCTCCAAATCCAAAGGTTTGTGCTTCAACCTCCAGCCACCACAAAGGTAGTTGATGGAAGGAATATGTCTCAGCTTTTGAGACCTTATCATTCACTTGTCTTTTCTGTTCCTGAGAGCTTCTTGCTTATATGCTCTATACTATAAATCAATCATTATATCACTAGGAAACCATTATTTGTTGTAGGATTAAATCAATGCTAAACTAGATTTAACCATTGTCTCCTCAATTCCACTTATACCTTGTTTCAAGTTCTGTCCCATGACAAATAAATTGTCCCATTTTATTTAAACAGTCCCATTTTAGAAAAAGAAATAGAACAAGTTATTAATCAACTCCCTAAGAAAAAATTCCCAGGACCAAATGGATTTACATGTGAATTCTACCAAACATTTAAAGAACAATTAACTCCAATGCTATATAAACTATTTGAAAAAATAGGGATTGAAGGAGTCCTACCAAATTCCTTTTATGACATAGACATAGTATTGATACCTAAACCAGGTAGGTTGAAAACAGAAAGAAAATCACAGACCAATCTCCCTAATGAATTTTGATGCAAAAATCTTAAATAAAATATTAGCAAAAATATTAGAGAAAATCATCCCCAGCGTAATACACAATGACCAAGTAGGATTTATACTGGGAATGCAGGGCTGGTTTAATATTAGGAAAACTATTAGCATAATTGACTATATGAATAACCAAATAAACAAAAAACATATGATCATCTCAATTGATGCAGAAAAAGTACTTGATAAAATTCAACATCCATTCCTAATAAAAAACACTTGTGAGTATAGGAATAAATGGACTTTTCTTTAAAATAGTCAGGAGCATATATTTAAAACCATTAGTAAGCATCCTATATAATGGGGATAAACTGGAACCATTCTCAGTAAAATCAGGAGTGAAATAAGGTTGCCCAATATCATCATTATTATTCAATATTGTGTTAGAAATGCTCACTTTAGCAATAAGAGTTGAGAAAGTGATTAAAGGAATTAGAATAGGTAATGAAGAAACCAAATTATCACTTTTTGCATATGATAAGATGGTATACTTAGAGAATCCCAGAGATTCTACTAAAAAGCTATTAGAAATAATTTACAACTTTAGCAAAGTTGCAGGATACAAAATAAATTCACATAAATCCTCAGCATTTTTATACATCACCAACAATATTTAGTAGCAAGAGATACAAAGAGAAATCCCATTCAAAATAATTGTTGATAGCATAAAATATTTGGGAATCTATGCACTAATGGAAAGTCAGGAATTATATGAGCAAAATTACAAAACACTTTCCACACAAATGAAGTCACATTTAACTAATTGGAAAAATATTAAGTGTTTTTGGATAGGCCAAGCAAATATAATAAAAATGACATACTACCTAAACTAATCTATTTATTTAATGCTATACCAATCAGACTGAAAAGAAACTATTTTACTAACCTAGAAAAAATAACAATAAAATTCATATGGAAGAACAAAAGATCAAGAATTTCAAGGGAACTAATGAAAAAAAAATCAAATGAAGGAGACCTAGCTGTACCTGATCTAAAACTATATTATAAAGCAGCAGTCACCAAAACCATTTGGTATTGGCTAAGAAGTAGAGTAGTTGATCAGTAGAATAGGTTAGGTTCACAGGACAAAATAGTCAATAACTATAGCAATCTAGTGTTTGACAAATTCAAAGAGCCCAATTTTTTGGATAAGAATTCACTATTTGACAAAAACTGCTGTGAAAACTGGAAATTAGTATAGCAGAAACTAGGCATAGACCCACTCTTAACATTGTACACCAAGATAAGATCAAAATGGGTGCATAATTTAGGCATAAAGAACGAGATTATAAATAAATTAGAGGAACACGGGATAGTTTACCTCTCAGACTTGTGGAGGAGGAAGGAATTTGTGACCAAAGAAGTATTAGAGATCATTATTGATCACAAAATGGAAAATTATGATATCAAATTAAAAAGCTTTTGTACAAACAAAACTAATACAAACAAGATTAGAAAGGAAGCAATAAACGAAAGCATTTTTACAGTTAAAGGTTCTGATAAAGGCCTCATTTCCAAAATGTATTTTTGAATTGACTCTAATTTATAACAATTTATAAGAAATCAAGCCATCCTCCCATTGATAAATAGTAAAGGATATGAACAGAGAATTTCCAGATGATGAAATTGAAACTATTTCTACTCATATGGAAGGGTGTTCCAAATCACTATTGATCAGAGAAATGCAAATTAAGACAACTCAGAGATACCACTACACATCTGTCAGATTGCCTAAGATGACAGGAAAAGATAATGATGAATGTTGGAGGGGATGCGGAAAAACGGGAACACTGATGCAATATTGGTGGAATTGTGAATGAATCTAATCATTCTGGAGAGCAATCTGGAATTATGCTCAAGTTTGATAACTGTGCATACCCTTTGATCCAGCAGTGTTATTACTGGGCTTATATCCCAAAGAGATATTAAAGAAGGGAAAGAGAACTGTATGTGCCAAAATGTTTGTGGCAGTCCCTTTTGTAGTGGCTAGAAAATGGAAAATGAATGGATGCCCATCAATTGGAGAATGGTTGGGCAAATTGTGGTATATGAATATTATGGTATATTATTGTTCTGTAAGAAATGACAGGAGGATGAATACAGAGAGGTTTGGAGAAACTTACATGAACTGATGCTGAGTGAAATGAGCAGAATCAGGAGATTATTATACACTTCAGTAACGAAACTGTATGAGGTTGTATTCTGATGGAAGTGAATATCTTTGACAAAGAGAAGATCTAATTCAGTTTCAATTGGAAGTGAATGTGGACTATTTGTATTTTTGTTTTTCTTCCCAGGTTATTTTTACTTTCCGAATCCAATTCTTCTTGTGTAACAAGAGAACTGTATGGATCTGCACATATATATTGTATCTAGGATATTTAACATGTATAAGACTGCCTGCCATTTAGAGGAGGGGGTGGAGGAAGGGAAGGGAAAAGTTGGAACAGAAGTGAATGCAAGGGACAATGTTGTAAAAATTATCCATGCATATGTTCTTTCAACAAAAAGCTATAATTTAAAAATAATAATAATAATCAAGGAATGTTCAAAATAGGAAGGCTAGGATAGAAAGAGTCTTCCTTTTCCTTCCCTCCTTCCTAACTTCACTATTAATGTCAAAGAACCTGCTAAGCTAGCTCCTAGTCAATATTGTATTCCTTGATTCTTTCCTTTCACTCAACTTCGATATTATTATTACTGTTCTTTTTATTGTCACTGTTACTTTGTTTCTGTTTCTATATTACTATTACTAAATTTTGTCATTTCTGTCTTCACAACATCTCCCTTCTATGATCTCATTTGTCTCCTCACATAGTTATTTACTTTGTTCAGACCTCATCACTTTTCTCATTGGTGTAATTGCCTTGTCAATCCAGGCCATTTTTTACTCAGCTATCAAAATGACTTTTTAAAAGTGAAAATCTGGCTATAATGCCCCACTCCCGCTCCCCACTCTACCCCATAAATAAACTTCAATGACTCCATATTACCTCTAGGATCAAATATAAAGTTCTCTGGCCCTTCCCCACTTCTTTCCCAATTTTTTTTAATACTTTATTATCCTCTACACCTTCAACAATCCAGAAACCTACTTGCATTTCTTCCAACTCCTTTCTCAGTTACTTTGTACTGACTGATTGGAATGCTCTTCCTGTTCACCTCTTTCTTTTAATTTCCTTGGATTTTTTCATGTTTCTGCACAAATCCCACTTTCTTCAGGAGGTCTTTTCTTGTCCCTCCAGCTGCTAGTGCTTTATTCTCTAAGACTGTTATATCCATGTTATATAACTTTTGTGTACCTATTTATCTTTTAAAAATATTTTTTTATTTTTACCATTACATGTAAAGAAAATTTTCAACATTCATATTTTCTGAAAGATTTTGTGTTCCAAATTTTTCTTCTTCCCTCCTTTTCCTACCTACTTCCAAATGTGACAAGCAATCTTAAATAAGTTATACATGTGTAATCATGTAAAAAACATATTTCCTCATGACTCTTGTGAAGAAAAAAAGAACAAAAGAAAAATTGATAAAAAAACCAAGCAAAAAATGAAAATAGTGTGCTTCAATTCACATTTAAATTCTATCCCTTCTTTCTCTGGACATTTTCCTTCATGAGACTCTTTGTTTTGGATCACTGTATTTCTGAGAAGAGTTCAGTCAACCATAGTTGATGATTTCAGTGTTACTATTACTGCTGTCCCTAGTCATCTTTATACTATTTCCATTATTAGAATTTAAGATCCTTGAGAGTAGAGATTGTTTTTGCTTCTCTTGTGTCTCCTGCACTGTGCCTAGCCCACAGTAAGCACATAATAAATGCATATTGACTGACTGACCAACTGACTCTATTGTGTCAGATAAAATATTTGTGGCTATTTTTCTTAGAGACTTGAAGAGTGGGGAAGAAGGGAGCATGTTGACTGTCTTCAATGATTTTGAAGGATTATAAGATATATTTGAAGGACAGTAGTAAATTCTATTTGACTGGGGGAACTTAAGTTTTAAAAAGCTGAAGAAATAGGCAGAGGTCAGCATGTAAGAGGCCTTGAATGACAGATAAAAGAGCCTGAAATAGATAACTAAGAGGAAGTAGTTACCTACAGAAGGCTTTTGAACTGAGATTAAACAGATAATAGTGCTTCCTTCTTATTCTTCAACCATTGAATTCTTATGTGTATTTTAAAACCCACCTTGAATGCTAGCTGTTTTATATATTTTCTGGGATTGTGGTTTATCCTTTTGATTAACTATAGTTCCAGTATAGAAAGGATCCTGTCTTTATAATTTGCTCCTTTCCAAGTAGGCATATAACAAATGTTTGTTGGATGAATCAGATGTTTGTTCTATCCTTTGAAAACTTTAAAAGACTGTGAATGTTAATAAGAACAGATAAAGAGAATGAAGAGGAGAAATAGAAGAATTAAAATTAGAATTGGAATAAGAAGAGGAGGAGAAGGAATGAAGAATTGAAATTATCATTGAAAAAAGAAAAGAACAAGGAGGAGAAAGAGGAAGAAGAGGAGAAATAGAAAAATTAAAATTAGAATTGCAAGAAGAAAAGGAGGTAGAAAAAGAAGATGAGAATTTTCCTCCTATGGAGAAGACAAAAAAGCTAATTCCATTTGTGTGGGAGGGAGGCAGGCTGGTATATTTTAGGTGCTTATTGGCAAGCTGATTACACAATCAGAGTTGCCTAAGATCTTGTGCTGGCTCATTACCCCCAAGCCTTCACTGATTTTTGGTAATGAAGCAAAACAGAGATGGGCAGAGCAAAGCATTCCATTACCCAATTACCATTATGTGTTGTCAGAAAATAATTACGTTATTCACACACATCCATCCTAGCCACATTGTCATAAAATCTTATTATTCTGTTGCTCTAGGAGCAGATTCGTCTTTTTAAAACTCTTATGCCCTCCAAATGTCCTCTGGTCTTCTGAACAGAACCTTTATAATGTGGGGGTGGGGAGCAGGGCCCTGTTCCAGAAGAACACTGCTAATTTGAAAGGGAACAGATTCCATAATTCCATACTTCTGTTATGTTAAACATTTGCTGTTAAGTCTCTCAAGAAATCTCAACTCATCCATTCCAAGAATCTCCTGAAGTCCCAATTTAATCCGCTCTCAGAATTACCAAGAGATACACAAATCACTTTCTTCCTGTCCTCAGCCAGCCTTTTGCTTTTGCCTCATTTTGAATACCAGTCGTTTAAGTTTTGGCTTAGCCCGTTTTGTTTGTATAAAAAGTCACCATCCAAAGGCTTTAGTGGAGGTTTGGGTGACTGCCATTCTGTCTAGAGAAGGAAAGAGATTCCTTATTGCCCGGGGCAGTGGCATTTTAAAATATCTTTGAAAGTAGTTCCTGAAGGGAATCCCCAAAATGTATTGGGCAACGATGGCATTAATGGAATAAGTATATTTTCTTCCTCCAAAGAGACTACTATAAAAGACAATACTCCCTTACAAAAAAATCAATCCTACCTCATGTGCCAATGCCATGGTAGGCAAATTTTATACAATGTTTCTATTATAGTATATTGTCAAAGTCTTTATATATCTAAGCCTTATAGAAATCTTCAAATGAATTTCAAGAAGCCAAATCAGTCCCTTCTTTACCATCATCCTGTCCAATACTGGACATTGCTCAAACACAGAAGTTTAAAGAAAAATAGACAAGAAGACAGAACTCTCTCAAAAAAAAAAAGTTTGTCCTGGCTGACCTTGGGGGTGGGGACACCATAGAGATTACTGGGTGAAACTCAATTTATCACTTTGAAAATATTTTCATGAGTGCTTAAATCCAACTTGAGTAGTCACAAAAGGAAGGCTTAAGTTATAAATACCATGTGACCTTTCTGCTACTAGTGAAATTCCCTGAATGCCAGTTAAATATTGATTTTGAATCTAAGCTTTTCCAATGAAATCAGTTGTACTGCCATGCTCCTTCTAAAAAAACCCAACCCACAACTACACCCATACATAGAATGAGAGCATAGGGGTGGGTGAGGGGAGTGGGGAAGGGACAAAGGGAGAGAGAAGGAGGGAAAGAGTTAAATGAACCAATCTTGGAAATTTAAAACTTAAATAAACACAATAAAAAACAAAAATTGGAAAAAGAAATCTTAAAGCAATGTAGCACAAGACCATTGCTCTAGTCTGAAGTAGTTCATTATTCTTGAATATCCAATCTCCATTGAAGGCAGTTTCCTGGCACCTATCTCTGTCTCAAGCTACCCCTTAACCTGAGCCCAGCTTGTTTCATAAAAAATCTGTTTTGATTCTGAAAGGCAATCTTGGCTTGGGTTAAAAAGAGTTGACAGTGTTGCTTTCATCTTCCTGGCCCAATTCTCATAATATAAAACAATAATTTAGGAGCATTTGTCATGCAAGATTTGAAACCATCCTCCTGTGGCAGCTTTGCACTTAAGCCCCCTGCAGCTGGGTGGCTGCTGACAGTAATTAGGAAGGCAGAACAAGAGCAGAATAATCTTCCTAATCCACTGCTCTCATCATGTCATCCCCTTGCCTTCCTCCTCACTCCCATATCTGCAGCGATTCCTCATTGCCTACCAAATATACTTAGTTTAGCATTGGAGACCTACAATAATTTAGTTTTAACCTATTTGATAACATGAATTCAATTCTCTATCCTGTGTATGAGGCTCCAAAAAAAACCCCAGAACTATTCCCTATTATTCATACTTCCCTAAATTCATCACTTTCTTTTTTGCAATTAGTCAGGAAGATCTGAAATGGAATCTAGTCTCAGACATTCAATAGCTGTTTGACCTATTCCAGTCACCTTGCCTTTGCCTCAGTTTTATCATCTGTAAAATGGGATTAATAATAGTACCTACCTCCCAGAGTTGTGTAGATCAAATGAGATGATTATAAAGTACCTACCATAGTCCGTGGCACCTAGTAAGCAGTATATAAATGCTAGCTATTGTTATTATGCCTCATATTTTTCAATATTTCAATTTTCAACATTTTAAGAATAATCTTCCCATTAATTTTTCATTATACATTGAGATCCTAACCATCTTTCAAGGCCCAATTCAGGTGCCATCTCATCCACAAGCTGTTGCTAGTTTTCATCCACCCCATGTTTTTTTTTTATTTCAGATCTCTCATAAGTAACATGTTATTTGTACTTCTCCATCACATCATGTGACCTGAACCTGGGGAGAAGAGGCCACTGAAGTGCTGCAAATAGCAATTTCTGAGTCTAGGAAAAGTCATATGAATCACAGTCTTAATTAAGTTGGTGGAGGACAGCAGGGACCCTGGCATACCACAAGGCCACTGCTAGGGGAAACCACAGGAAGAGTAGGAAAGCTTCCTATTTTAACCCTTTTTTCTTTCTAAATAGATGCTAACTCAACTTTTTATGATGCTGAAAACCAAGAGTACCACCAATAATCTCTATTAATATTGAGACTCTAGGACAAAGTCCCAGATATATCATCCCAGGTATGGCTCTGACCATCTAAGTCCTTACCACTTATCTTCATTAAACCCACTTACTTTTGTATTAACCCATCTAAAGCCTATATGACAGTCTCTTCTAATAGGTTTTTGACAATTGTTTGTCCTAGCTCCCCTCAATCCTCTACTATTAGGAACCTATGTGAAGTGAATACTATATGGTTTATTCTACCTTTTCCTCTTCTTTTTATCCTGTTTCTTGAAAGCAGCATATCACTGTCTGGTGTTTTCAAGGGAATATAAGCTATAAAATGCTGCAGAGTAAATATATTAAGGGCAGAGAAGAATATGACAGATGAAAAGACAATAGTTTCACAAATTCCCATAGTTCTAACACTTGAATAATGGTCCTAAACATGAGCAACAGGTAGAAGTACATCAATTTTACTTGGATTTGTTCATATCCAGGCTCCTCCTATCACAATTTTCCTTAAATTTTAATTCCACTTTAGTTGGGAATTTGCTCCTCCTTCCTTCCTCCCTTCCTTCCTCCTTCCTTCCTTCCTTCTTTCCTTTCTTCCTCTCTTCCTTCCTTCCTCTCTTCCTTCCTCCCTCTCTCCCTCCCTTCTTCCCTCCCTTCCTTCCTTTCTTTTTTCCTTCCCTTTTTCTTTCCTCCTTTCCTTTCTTTAAAAACAATAGCATTAAAAAAAGAAAAAAAGAAGAAAAGAAAAACAATAACATAACTTTTAATCAAAACCAACAGTAACCATCTTTGATATGTATGTATCCTGCTCCACATCTATGATTTTTGCACCTCTACTTAGAGAGAAAATTTGTTTCCCTTTGAGCTTCCCTTTCCACAGCTTGAGAAGAATTCATTACAATTTATTGCAGTTCAGCCATTTTTAGTATTGTTATTTACAGAGTGATAGCATAACATAGAGGAGAGAGCCAGTAATGTAATGTCACAGTCTCCTTGAACTGCCCTACTATAGTCATTCTGCCCCAAACCTCAGGTTATCATACCACCTTTCCCTCTTGATCATCAGAATAATTGATAAGGATAAAAGATCTTATATTTTAGAATATCAAATGCTCCTCCCCATCCCAATCTATTAGAATATCAGATACTTTTCCTCATCAGAATATCAGATAATCTTCTCAACTCCAGAACCTCCTCAACATGTCATCCTCACCTGCTCCCCATTATGTCATTGTTTCTGACTCCCTATAAAGAATCTCTATACCCCACATTTGATACTGAACACTTGAGGATGAGAGTCCAATCCAGTCAATTGACTTACTCTCCAATAAATTAAATTACAACTCTCTAACCTCTGTCTCCTCTCAGTTTCTCTGGCATTACAGTTTGGAGGCTTCCCACTGAGATTTTAGGAACTGAGAAGGAGACTAGGGGTTGAAGATGTTTCAAGTCTCCACCCTGGGTCTAGAAACAGTTGGGGATCTGGGTTTTTTCTTAGGTTAGTTCTCTGGATTTCTCCAGAGGCTCCAGGAAGAAAGCAGTTCACCAGCTGCAGCCACACCTAACTGTGGAGACTTTCAATTTCGCCACAGGAGAGAGTAAATTCAAGTGTAGCAAGACACAATCTGATCTACATGTCTGTCTATGCTAGCACCTAGAATCTCAGAAATAATGGAATGCTGATGGGCAATTCTGGGATGCTGAGTTAAGTGCACAAATGACTACAGACCTGACTCAGATTGAGTCATCCATCTCGAAACTAGAAAGCCAGGTTGACTCCTTTACTGAGATGGTATTCCAAAACTGAAGGGGACTTGACCTACTATTTCTGCAACAGGGAGGTCTGTGTGCTGCCCTAAATGAGGAATGCTATTTTTATGCTAATAACTCTGGGGTAATCAGGGAAAATCTGGCCTTGATTTGTAAGAATCTTGAGTCTAGATGACTAGAACAGAGTCAAAGAAAGAACTGGTACCAGTCTTTGTTTAATTCCTCCTCATGGCTAACCACCCTTATTACATCCCTTCCAGACCCTTGCTTCTCCTTCTTCCCCTTGCTGTAGGTCCTTGCATCTTCTCTAATCTTGTTCGCTTCATCTGTTTCCAGGTGGAGGAGGTCAAAATTATGATGTTAAGACCTCTTGGATATCAAGAGGAAAGCGATTCAATGGTTTGAATATTCAGGAGAGAGAGTGGGGAATGTAATGCCACATTCTCCTTGAACTGAACTACCTTAGTCATTCTGCCCCAAACTTCAGACTATCATACTACCCTTCCCTCTTGATCATCAGAATAATTGATAAGGATAAAAGATCTTATATTTTAGAATATCAGATGGTGCTCCCCATCCCAATCTATTAGAATATCAGATACCTTTCCTCATCAGAATGTCAGATAATCTTCCCATCTCTGGAGCCTCCCCAACACATCATCCTCACCTGCTCCCCATTATGTATTTGTTTCTGATTCCTATAAAGTATCTATATACACCAAATTCGATACTGGATACTTGGAGATGAGAGTCTGATCCAGTCAATTGACTTATTCTCCAATAAATTAAATTATAACTCTCTAACCTCTGTCTCACCTCAGTTTCTCTGGCATTATAGTAAGAGTTGAATCCAAACTCTACCTCTGACTTTTGATCCTAGGCAAGTCATTCAACTTCTCAGCATTATAGGCAACTGTGTAGGGCAATGAATTGCAGAGACGGTATTGATCTTTAAATAGAGGTTTATCAGCTGGATATCCCCCATAACATTGAAATGTCCAGCCCAGGCTCTATTCCTATTGTTTACATTATTATATTCATTGTATAAATTGTTCTCTTCATTCTGCTTTTCTTACTCTACTTCATGCAAGTATTCCTACATTTTTAATCCCTTAGTTTCCTCATTGTTTATACCAGTTCTTGATTTTCCTATCATCTTTTCTAATTCTGCTATATTGATCTATATTCTTCATGATCCTTGATCCTTATGTTTATTGTCTTGTTCTTTTGTCCAAGACTGAATTTCCCTCCTTCCCATTCTGAATCTGTATTCACTTGTGACTGTACCTTTAACTTGTAACTCAATGGCCATTCAGACATGATATTAATCAGATCAACGTTATTGGATACACTTTTTATTATTTTCAGTTTGTTCTAATCACTTTCCTACATAATCTTATCAACATAATCAGAATAATTTTAGAGTCATAGTACCCTTTACTTTGTTTATTGTAGGAATTGATATTCTTTCTTAAGAGACAATTAGTTATTGGAGTCCAAAGTTGTAAACAAGACAAGGTGTTCAGGTGGAATAGTGTGTCAAATCCTAAATTTGGAATCAGAAAGACTTGAATTCAAATCCTATCTCAGATCATTGCTAGCTGTGTGATCCTGGGCAAATCACTTATAATCTCAAAATTAATTTTTCTTATTTCCACATGCCCTACGAGTTTAAGAGGATAAGGTAAGATAATGTATGTTAAATTTTTTTTAATTTAAGGCACAGATATATTATCTAGTATTATTATGAATAATCTATGGCATAATGTGTATATATATACATATATATATACACACATATATATATATATATATATATATATAAATTGAGTTCTTTCATTCTTTTAAAATATTTTATGTAAGTTTTCACTTAATCAAGATTTAGTTAATTAAATGCATAATGCCTGCTATGTTAGGCCCTGGCAAAAATTAAAAGATTATCAAGAAATATTTCATAATGTCAAGCTATGTATAATTCTGTTGTTGGGGAATATGTGCATTTACACCTATGCACATATGCCTCATACACATAAAAATTAGAACAGTTGGATAGTAAATGTTGGAGGGGTTTGAGGCTCATAGGTAAAATAATCCAATGTTGGTATAATCATTCCAGAAAACAATTTGAAATCATGAGAAAAGTTATTATATATATATATTATATATATATATATATATATATATATCAATACAGATCAACCAATAATCATTTATTTAGCATTTACTGTTCGAGAGGCACTGTGCTAAGTGCTGGGAATACAAAACAAAAAGGAGATGACACTTTCCCTCAAGGTGTCATTTTATCTAGGAAAATAAAATGTATAGAAAGAAAAAGAACAAAGATGCCCAAGTACCAAAATTTCACAGAAACATTTGTGTGTGTGTGTATGTGTGTGATAGTAAATGCTAGAAACAAAGCCTATTGATTAGAGAATTACTTGAAATAATTGTGATATGTGAATATAACATTATATGATATATTAATAGCAACAACAAAAGTGAAGAATTCAGAGAAATATGGAAAGACAAAATAACTGATACAGTGCAAAGAGAGTAGAATTAAAAAAAAACAATATGATAACATCAATTAAAAAAAACCCAAAACTCTTGATAAGAGAAATAATCTTTGTTCTAGTAAACATAAAAATATCCTCTTAATAGAAGGATAATGTGTGGAATGTCACAAGCACTGTCAGAAGAGGTTTTCATTCTAGCTAATTTTATTTAAATGTTTTTTCATTTTTGAAGTGTCACCTTGAGCAGGCCACTTAACTTAGTTTGCCTCAGTTTTTCATCTGTAAAATGAATTGGAGAAAGAAATGGCAAACCACTTCAGTATCTTTGCCAAGAAAACCCCAAATGGGATGACAAAGAGTTGGGTGCAACTGAAAATAATTAGCCAACTTTACCTCTCAGTTTTTTTTTTTTTATAAGACAGGATTCTAGGAGTGAAATATTGTTTTTCTTTATATTCCCAGGGCTCTTTGTAACCCCAGTGCCTGGAACATGGCAGATATTTAGTTAATGCTTATTGATTGATTGAAATGATTGTGGTAAGTACAAAAAAAAACTACCAATAAGATTTTATTTAAAACAATATGCCATGTACACAAGGAATGTTAAAAACAAAGTACAATGTGAAAAAGAACAAGTGGTATAGAAAGCTATTGAAATTCTCTGCAGGGAGGTCACTTTTGGCTGGAAAAATTAGAGATTACATAATGAAAGTGGCATTTGAGCTGGATTTCAAGGGATGATTAGGATTTCAGCAGATAGAGAGGGAAAGAGGGAGTATTTTCTGCATATGAAGTCAGGAGTAAAGACTGAGAAAATGTGACCTTAAATAGAGGTGGAATACATTAATGAGAATGATATGAAATAGGTGGGTGGAAGTCATATTATGGAGCGTTTTAAATGAAAAACTCAGGACTTTGGCTTATATTCAATTGGCAGCTGGGAGCCACTGAAGGTTTTTGAGTATTAGATCAGAATGGAGTCAGAGCTTTGCATTTGGAAGAGTGCTCTTGTCATCAGTGAGTTAGATAGATTAGAGAATCAGGGAGACTGATTCAGTTTTAATTGTGTGAGATGGGAGCCTCAGCTAGGGGAATGGCAGTTATCCCATAATAAAAATAGGTCATTAGAATCTGACAGTTTTGTCAATAGATTACCTCCAGCCAAAATAATCTACACTGCAAATGAATGATCCATGATATGTAAGAGCTTGATGCTAGGGGATAGATGGCTTTAAACTTAAAGAAAAAAGAAGCCTGAGGAAAACTGAAAATATTTGCTTTTCCCCTAGAAATCACTGGAAATTAGAAGATGTATATTTAAACTCTGCAGCAACTTACCATCTTATAACCAGTCTAAATCTGAGGGCAATAGTATCTTGTGCTCTAAGAAAACAAAAACAAGTAATTACCTGCTTGCTGAATCCGGCATGGATTTTCTCATCCATGAATTTATGAGACAGAAGGAGAGGTATGTCAGGTCAGGCAGATGGTAACTCCCTTCTGTTCACAACTAAAGTCTGATCTCCTCCAAATACAAATAGGCTGTGCAAAATTAGGACTAAAAACCCGGTGAACATAGCAATTGTCAAATATTCTAGAATGCCACATTCAGACTACATAGGGTTATTGGCAGCAGGAAGCATGTCACTTATACTTGAGTGGTCAGAATAATCTAGCTACAAATTTGCTTCTTATGCAGATTTTGCATTTTGACCTATATAACCTACAAGCTTTTTTACATAGTTTCTAAAAGAAAAGAAGGAAAAATGAGACTATAGATTAAAATTGAAACCAATGACAGACAATGATTTTATTATTTATAAGATACAATTTGGTCTCATCTATGTTTTATAGAATTTGAATGATTGATAGAAGACATTTATATTTCTTGGCAAAGAACATAGTCAGATTGAACTAAATGATCTCTAAGTTTCTGAAAGTTTATATTGTTTTTTTTAACTTCATTTGTCAAAACTGATATTGAGGTCCTACTCCAAATATTGAGATGACCCTAATTTCTTTAAGTCTATAGAGTGCAAGTCTTACAAAACTGGAAGACTTCAGGCAACATCAATGATAAGCTATGCATCTGTTTTCTAATAACAAACTTAGCAAAGTTCAGAAAGGCAAATCTCTAAAATTTTCATTCCCAATTGACATTTGTTATCAACTGTCAATCACAGAAACTCATGAAAACTGTCTAATGAGGACCAAAGAGTATGCAAATAGTCCTAAGTGGGCAGAATAGCTGCATCGACATGAAATCACTGATTGGTTGAACTATTAAAGAAATAAATTTTCATAAAATTATTAAGGAACAACATAGTGTAAAATATAGAGATGTATGCTTCTAGAATCAGGAAAACCCTTTGACACATACTAGATGACTGACCATGGACAAGTAACTTCTTAGTGGACTAGGCAATATTCTGACATCATAAGAAACTTAGGAGTTGACCTCAGTGAGATCCCTCCATCAGTGAAACCGTAGGTCTAGAGGGAGTGTGTGTGTGTTTGTGTGTGTGTGTGTGTGTGTGTGTGTGTGTGTGTATGTGTGTGTATTTATGACTATGAAGAATATCTGCTACAAATGGGAGGAACATATGCAAAGAGGACCACTGTTCGTCTAAATAGCAATCAGCATGGAAAACGACAACCTTCTTACTTTATCAGCCCTGCACTACTATTTTGATTTGTGAAGGACAATTAATCTTTATATGTATTGTTTTGCCACCTGTGTTAATAATTCAAAAATTATTAAATACTTTCTATGTGCCAAACAGCAAGATACTGCAGTTGTATATACAAATAATGAAACAATCTCTGCTTGCAGGAAGTATAAAAGATGAGTACATATAGCATAAATGAAAATATATACAAAGTGCTGAAATACAAATTAGTTGGAGAGGAGAACATCAACATTTGGGGAAATTATGTGGCAGATGGTGCCTGAACTGCATCATAAAGGAAAAGAGGGACTCTATGAACTTAGAGAACATAAGATAGATAAACAATCAACTTTAGGAAAAGCATATAGAAAGAATGATACAATATAATACAACTAAGAAAGATATAAGCAATTTTGGCAATTTTTAAAAGATCTCTTCTTTCTAAATCTGATAATATGGTTGTTTCCCAGCTCTGTTCACTTAATGCTTTGCATTCAAATTTCATCTTCCATCAAAACTTTTCAAAGATTTAAAAAATCCTTAATTAAACCTCATGGGACTTATGTGAAAGAATTATTCTTAGCCTTAATGGTTATTTAGAAGTCAGAGAAATAGAAGGAAGGTTTCTTGTTCTTGTTTTTAAGGCAAATGCCCAATTTGTTCTCAATGTTCACAAGGCTTGTTTTAATGGAGAACAAAAAGCGTTTACTAGATTTTTATTATTTGACTACTAGTATGTTAGATGGCCTATAAGAAATTTATATTATAGTTGAGGAAACAATATGAACAGATCAATGATCAACTTTTTTTTTTCAGTGCATCCTTCACGACGAGCAATATACAAGGTGCTTTGGGAAATTCAGGATTTAGATAATAGAGGATTCTTGCTTTTATGGAATTTATAGTTCAGTAAGGAGACACTGACACAGATAACTCCACTATGAAACATTACAAAATAAGTAAATGAAGAGTTTTATGAAAGAAAGTACTTCATGAAGTTTGAGTATGAGTGTAATTTGAAGGTGAGGGTTGATGCTCAAAGAAGAAAATTTTGAGGAAATGGTAACATTTAATTTGGCCCTTAAAAAAGAAGAATAAGAATTCAATTGATGTGGAGGAGAAAGTAAGGTATTCCAGGCATGAAGAAGAATGCAAAATGGAGTAAATACAAACTGTGTTTAGAGAATAGAAATCAGTTTAATTTTTTTAAATTTAATTTAATTTTATTTTATAATAACTTTATATTGACAGAATCCATGCCAGGGTAATTTTTTTACAATATTATCCCTTGCACTCGCTTCTGTTCCGATTTTTCCCCTCCCTCCCTCCACTCCCTCCCCTAGATGGCAAGTAGTCCTATATATGTTAAATATGTTGCAGTATATCCTAGATACAATATATGTGTGCAGAACCAAGCAGTTCTCTTGTTGCACAGGGAGAATTGGATTCAGAAGGTAAAAACAACTCGGAAAGAAAAACAAAAATGCAAATAGTTCACATTCGTTTCCCAGTGTTCTTTCTTTGGGTGTAGCTGCTTCTGTCCATCATTTATCAATTGAAATTGAGTCTTTGTCAAAGAAATCCATTTCCATCAGAATACATCCTCATACAATATCGTTGTCGAAGTGTAAAGTGATCTCCTGGTTCTGCTCATTTCACTTAGCATCAGTTCATGTAAGTCTCTCCAAGCCGCTCTGTATTCGTCCTGCTGGTCATTTCTTACAGAACAATAATATTCCATAAAATTCATATACCACAATTTACCCAGCCATTCTCCAATTGATGGGCATCCATTCAATTTCCAGTTTCTAGTCACTACAAACAGGGCTGCCACAAACGAAATCAGTTTAATTTGACTGAAATCTAGAGTGCCATTGCACTATCAAACAAGAAGTCCACCATGTCTTGGTTTGGTGCTAGATCTTGGAAATACAAAAACAAATGTGAAATAGAGCTTAAAGATTTTATCTTTTAACAGAAAGACTATGTGACTATACATAGCTCAAGACAAAATGCAATCAAAATATATGCAAGGTAATGTTAGGGATAGCAAGAAGTCATTAGTAACTTGTAAAGAAGAATGGTGCACTAGGAAAGATTTTATTAGGGAGATAGAAATTGAACTGAATCTTCATCTTCCAAAAGGTGAAGATGAAGAAGTACACATTCCAAGCTAGGGGAGAGATAGAAGATAAAATATCAAGATGGTCAGACCATGAAGTGTGTAGAGGAAAATAATGTATAATAAAATTAGAATGAAAGACAGACCCAAGTTGTTAAGAGCTTTAAATTCCAAAGAGAATAATTTATATTGAATTATATAGGGAATAGGAACCACTGGAGCTATTAAATAAGGAAGTATCATAGTTAGATCTGTACTCTAGGAAAATAATTTTGATGGCTATGTGTAGGATGAATTATTGTAACAGTCTAGGTAAGGGCTGATAAAGGCCTGGAATAGGGTTTGGTTGCATGAATAGGAGAAAGAAATATATCAAAGGAAAGTAGAATGTAGAAACAATAAAATTTGCCTTTTCATTTCCCAAATATTATGATAAGAATGAAGAGTTGAGAAAGAGGCAAAGGTTACAAACTTGGGTAACTGAAAAGTTGTTGATATCATTTGCAGAAATAATAGGAAAAAGGATCATTTCAGTAACATGATGCTGATGGGGCAATTTTTAAAGTGAGTGGAAAAAAGAAGTTAGTGAGGAGCAGATAATGCAATGTATACAGGTTGTGGATTTTTTGTTTTTGTTTTTGTTTTTCCCCCAAGAAGTTTAGTGGTGAAGGGGAACAGAGGAAGAGGATAATAGCAAGATAAATTAGCAAACCCTGGGAAGGTTTTTCTTTTTTGTTTGTTTGTTTTGGGTTTAGTATTTTGGGATTGTAAAGACCCGAATATATTTGTAAATGTGTAAATTGATTGAAAGCCTACTGGTGAGAAAAAGATTTAAGACAAATGAAGGAGAGTGCCAAGAACTAAGTACTAAGCATAGGTCAAAAGAAAATAGGGAAGAATGGGAGCAGGAGCAGAGGTAAAGTTATTAATTTCATGGTCCATATCTCTTTTGTGAACTGAAAGATGAGAGAATAATGGAAAGCCAGACTTAGAAAGGTTAGAAAGGAGATAAAGGGACTCACATTTGAATGGCTTCAATCTTCTCAGTAAAGTAGGAGGCAACATCATCTGATCTACAATATCTGTGACTGTTAGGAATTAGGAGGATATTGTAGGGGAATGAGAGAAGATAAGAGGTTTAGGAAAATCTCCATGGTCATTAAGAAAGGGAGCTGATAAAGGCAAGAATAGCTAGATCAAGGAACAGTAGCAAGGGCCTGGCCAATTTGTGTACTGTGAATTTGTAGTGTGGGAAATAAGATAACTGGGGAAACAAATCACACAGGCATATGAGATAGCTAGGGAATAAGACATTATTTAATAAAGAACTAATTGATGTAACTTCTAGAGTGTACAGTTCAATAGCTTCAAATCTTAATGAGACTTGGCTGAGCTCATCATTACTTAAACCATTAAAGGGAAACTGTGGACTTGTAATCCTGTGATGCTTTGGATTTTTAAATGTTGAAACTAGCAGATACAAGATGGAAGGAAAGAGGGTTAATTTAAAGAGTGGTATGCCACTTGTTGGGAGTTAACTTTTCAATGATGTTTTTGTTGGATGGAATTTTAGCTCCAATTCAAATTTAAGTTTGCTCTCTTCTAGTTGAACAAGCATGGGGGAAAGAGATACAGAGACAAAATACCCTATATCCTCTGTCCCCTCCCAAATATATTTGCATAAATAATATGGATAGCAAGGACAAAGGGCAACAGACATTCTAAGGCAGTATGTAAGGGACTGATAGATATGTTTGAAAGTTCCATAGGGTAACTTCCTGAGGTCTTGTCTAGCCATCTAGTTTCAGCACCCTGGAAAGATTCTAATGATAAGTGTCAATCTCAGTGAGAGTTATATGACTACATTCTATTTTCAGTCTCTCAGTCTGTCTTTTTATGTTGAACAAAGTGTTATAATGAATTCAAAGGAGGACAACAAGATCAATGAAAGATTCAAAATTCATATTATGTGAGAAATAGTTGAAGGTGTGAGTAATGATTAGCCAGGAGAATACATGACTTAAAAGGACAATAATAATTATGTTCAAACATTACCATTTGGAAGGACTACCATTTGGAAGACATTGAACTTATTCTATATAGTTTTAGAGGTAAGAATTATATCACTTATTGGGGCTAAATTTTAATTCAATATGAAAAGAATCTTACTACAAGAATTATCCATCAATAAAAAGGAATTGTTTTTATTAGGCAGTAACTTAGCCATCCATTCAATGTATGTACATGAAAAGACAGAATGTCTATCAGTCATTGGACATCTATTAGAATCATAGAAAGCTTATCTTTGTGAGTTCAAATCTGGCCTCAGAGACTTATTAGCTGTGTGATTCTGGGAAAGTCACTTAACCTTGTTTGTCTCAGTTGCTTTATCTATAAGATGAAACTGGAAAAAGAAATGGTGAATCACTTTGGTATCTTTACCAAGAAAATCCAAAATGGGGTCATAAAAAGTCAAAAATGACTGACCAATTTCTACCAGGCATATTAGAGAAAGAAGTATATATCATAATATAAAGTTGTAAAGAACATTACATACATTATCTCATTTGAGCATCATAACTAGAGGTATAGTTAGTACCATTTTATGGATAAAGAAAAAGGCTCAGCAGGGTAATGTGAGTTGTATTGTCACACAGCTAATAAGTGTCAGAAGTGCAATTTATCCCTAAGTCTTCTTGACTTTAAGGCCAACATACCATCCATTATGCTACTTTACCACTCCTAGTTGGGGAATTGTACTAAATGAATAAAAAGGTATTTATTAAGCAAATACTATTTGGTGTAGCACAAAACTCTGGAAATATAATTACAAAAGATATAAATGTCAGAGATGAAAATATAAACACTGGGGACACAGATACACAGCTTCTGCTCTCAACAAACATATTTTTCTTCTTTATTTTTGGAATTTATTCATTATTTTATTTTCCCCCAATTATATGTAAAGACAAAGTTTAAAATTTCTTTTTAAAACTTTGAATTCCAAATTCTCTTCCTTCCTTCCTCCCCCACCTCCATCATTGAGAAGGCAAAAAATGGATATTGGTTATATATTTACAGTCATGTAAAACTTTCCTTATTGGTCTTGTTGTAAAAGAAAATGTAAACCAAGAATAATAATAAAAAACCTTCATGAACAATAAAGAAACCCCCCAAAAGCATGCTTTAATCTGTATTTAGACATCATCTGTTCTTTCTCTGGGTACAGAGAGCATTTTTTATCATAAGTCTTTCAGAGTTGTATTGTTGAAAGTAGCTAAGTTATTCACAGCTGATCATCTTACAATATTTCTATTTATTTGTACGTAGTACATTTTACTTTGAATCATTTTATGAACATCTTTCTAGGTTTTTCTGAGAGCATCCTGCTCATCATTTCTTATAGCACAATAGTATTTCATCATAATCTCATACAACAGTTTTTCAGCCATTCTCCCATTGATTTTCATCTCCTTGATTTCAAATTCTTTACCATCAGAAATCAGCTGATATAAATATTTTTGTATATATAGATCCTTCCTCTTTGGTTTTTATCTATTTGGGGATATACAATAGTTGTATTTCTCAGTCAAAGAGTATGCATGATTTTATAGTCCTTTGGTCATAGATTCAAATTTAAATAAGTTTACAGCTCCATCAACAGTTCAACAATGTCTGATATTCCCCATAACCTCTCCAACATGTATTATTTCCTTTTTCTGTCCTATTAGTCAATCTAATGTACATACGATAGAACCTAAGATTGTTTTAATTTGCATTTCTCCAATTAATAAAGAACATTTTTAAATGGCTATAGATAGCTTTGATTACTTCATCTGAAAATTCTTCATATCATTTGATCATTTATCAATTGTGGAATTGTTCTTATTTTTGCAAATTATACTATTTTCTCTATATATTTAAGACATGAAACCCTTATCAGAGAAATTTGCTTCAATTTTTTTTCACAGTATGATTGCCAATGGTTTTTTCCTTCATCCCATTTTTCCCCATTTATTCTAGTCTCTCATGGCCTTAGTCCCTCATCAAAAATGTTTTGCTTCTGACTATTGCCTCTCCTAATCTGCCCAACCTATTTATTGTTGCTTGATGTTTCACAGAATCATTAGTTTCCACTTGCTTGATTCTAATTTTTAAGGAACTATTTTCTTTAGTGAGGTTTTTGTGCCTCGTTTTCCATTTGGCAATTTTACATTTTATGGATTTTTTCTTTTTAGTGAATTTTATCATTTTTTCCCAAATAGCCAACTGCTTTTCTCTCCCCTCCATTATTTATTTGTTTGTTTACTTTTGTTGAATAATATCTTTATTTTTTCTAATTACATGCAAAAATAGTTTCCAACCTTTATCATTTTAAGATTTGTAAGCTCTAAATTTTTCTCCCTATCGCCTTTTCAAATTGCTCTCCAGAATGGAGGATCAGTTTACAACTCTGCCAAAAATGTATTAGTCTTGCAATTTACCCAAATCTCCGACATTTATCATTTTCCTTTCTGTTGTTAGCCCTCTGATATGTATGAAGTGGTACCTTGGACTTGTTTGAATTTACATTTCTCTAATCAATAGGGATTTAAAACATTTTTAAATATAGCTATAGAAAGTTTTGCTTTTTTTATCTGAAAACTGCCTGACTTCATCCTTTGTGCATTTTTTAATTGAGGAATGAATTATGAATTATGTTGGGAGAGAAAAATCAGAACAAATGGGAAAAATCATGGGAGAGATAAAAAACCAGAAAAAAAGAAGTGAACCTAGCATATATTAATTTACATTCAGTCTCAGTTCTTTCTCTGGTTGCTGATGGCATTTTCTGTTCAAAGTGTATTGGGATTCCTTTGGATCACTGAACTACTGAGAATCAAGCCTTTCATAGTTGATCATGACACATTCTTATTGTTATTGTGTACAATGTATTCCTGGCTCTGTTTGTTTTGCTCAACATCAGTTTTGTAAATCTTTCCAGGTCTTATTTATAATCAGTTTGGTCATCATTTTTTATAGAACAATAATATTCCATTACCTTCATGTACCCCAACTTGTTTATCCATTCCCCAATTGATTGGCATTCACTCCTTTTCCAATTTTTTGCAAATGCAAAAAAGAGCTGCTAGAAACGTTTTTTGTGCACATGGGCCCTTTTCCCTCCTTTAATATTTTCTTAGGATACAGACCCATTAATGGCACTTTTGGGTCAAAGAATATGTGTAGTTTTATAGCCTTTTGGACATAGTTCCGGATTGCTCTCCAAAATGGTTGGATCATTTCACAATTCCACCAACAATGCATTAGTGTCCCATTTTTCCCACATCCCCATCATCATATATCATTATCCTTTCCTGTCATCTTAGCAAATTTGAGATGTATGAGGTTGTACCTTAGAGTTGTTTTAATTTGCATTTCTCTAATCAATAGTGATTTAAAGCATTTTTTTCATATAACTATACATGGCTTAATTTCATCATCTGAAAATATATATGTATAATGAGACCTTTATCAGAAATACTAGCTATAAAGATTTTTCCCCCAGTGTTATGCTTCCTTTTTAATCTTGTTTCTGTTGGTTTTCTTTATGCAAAAACTTTTTAATTTAATGTAACCAAAGTTGTCCATTTTGGCTTTCATAATGTTCTTTAGTTCTCTTTGGTCATAAATTCCTCCCTTCTCCAAAGTTCTGATAGGTAAATTATCCATTGTTCTCCTAATTTGTTTATGGTATTATCCTTTATGCCCAAATCATGTATCCATTTTGACCCTATTTTGGTATGGTTTTCTTATAAATTTGATTCCCTTCTCTAATAATAATTGTATTAGAAACACTGGTTGTAAAAAATTGTTGCCCAGTTTTCTCCTGTCCTTCTAAACTTAATTTGTATTGGCCTTGTTTATATCAAGACTTTTTAAATTTAGTGTTATGAAATTGTCTCTTATTCTTTTCATAATGTTCTCTATCTCTTATCTGTTCATAAATTCTTCTCTTTTTCAAAGATGTAACAGATAAACTATAATTGACTGCTAATTTGCTTATTGTATCACACTTTATATTTAAATCATATACCTATTTTGACCTTAACTTGTTGTAAGCTATGAGATTTTAGAGTATGTCTAATTTCTTTCATGCTATTTTACAATTTCCCCAGCAGTTTTTGTCTAATAGTGACTTCTTATCCCAGAAGCTATAGCTTTGGAATTGTTAGAATGATAAATTACTATAGTCATTGACTAGAAAGTCTTCTATATATAACTTATTCCACTGATCTACCACTTTATTTCTTAGTCAATACCAAATAGTTTTGATGATTACTGTTTCATAATGTAGTTTTACATCTGATACACTTAGATCACCTTCTTTTGCATTTTTTTCACTAATTCCTTTGGTATGCCTGACCTTTTGTTCTCCCAGATGGATTTTGTTATTATGTTTTTCTAGCTTCATAAAATGCTTTTTTTGGTAGATTGATTGGTATGACAATATATAAATTGATTTAGATAGAATTATTATTTTTATTATATTAGCTCTTCATACCCATAATCAATTGATATTTTTCAAGTTGTTTCGATCTGACTTTATTTATTATTCGATCTGATTTGAAAAGTGTTTTGCAATTGTGATCATATAGTCCCTGTGTTTGGCAGCAATTTTGCTTTTCAAGGCATTCTTTTCCTCATTGGATTTTTGTTCTTTTCTTTTCTTTTCCTTTTTGTTCTTTTCTTTTCTTTTCTTCTTAACCATTTTCCCTAGTCTGTTTTTAAGGTATTATTTTTGTAAATATTTTATTGTTTTATTTTCCCCTAAAGTGTTGATTCTTTTTTCATGGTTGTCTTGCATCACTCTCATTTCTTGCCCCAATTTTTCCTCTACCTCTCTTACTAGCTTTTCAAAATCCTTTTTTGAGCAATTACCTATTCTGAAACCAATTTCTATCTTTCCTTGAGGATTTGGATGTAGGAATTTTGACTTTACTGTCTTCTGAGCATGTGTTTTGATCTTCATTGTCAACCTGATTAGAATTTTTAATGTTGTTTGTTCATTTTCCCAGCCTATTTCTTGGCTTTTAACTATGCACTATCCCAGTTTTCAGGACTTGCACAGGACTTCTGTGCAAGTGTTTTCAGAGATACTTCTAAGGACCTGTAAGTTTTCAGTTTTTCTGGTGTGGTATGTTCTAAGAAGAGGTGTATTTACTACTCTCTTGGCTTGTGCTCTGAAGGCACTGTGAGTTCTGTGAGTGACCACAAGTCCTCTTTTCTTCCCTGGGTCCCTGCTCCACTGTGGCTACAACTTCTGGTGTACTACTGCTCTTTCTTGCCCTGGAACTGTGACCCAGATCCAAGTATGGGCCAGTGCCAGCAAGGAGAACCCTGTAATTTCCTTCTGACCAGTTGTTCCACCTCCTTACCATCTGTGGGCTGAGAGCTTTGGAAGCAGCTGCTGCAGATGCTGATTCATTCCCTCCCAAGGTCTGCTCATGGTTTGCTGGGGCTTAATCTGTGCTTGAACAATTTGCACTAGACTACTACATTCTCACTCCTCCATGACAGCCTTTTTCGGCAAACTTTTAAGTTGGTTCACTCTATCCCTCTGTGGGTTTTTCCACTCCAGGATTTATGTTAGGGCAGTATTTAGTGATCTTTAAAGGCCTTGGGGGGAGAACTCGGGCAAGTTCTCTCCACTTTTTCTCTGCCACCTTGGCTCTATCTTTCTTGATGTAAAGAAATAAGATCCATCAGTAATTTCTCTGGTTGAAAATGTAGGTTGTGGGGCTCAAGAAGTGAAGGGAGCACTTCAGACAGAGGGAATAAACATTTCAGACAAAAGAATCTGAAACAAAATGGCTTGATAAGTAAATAGATCTCAGACTCATAGAATGTTACAAGGGGCATTTGTGATTATCTAATCTTGTCCCCTCATTCTGAAGAAACTGTGCTCCAGAGAAATAACTGGCCCAAGGTCAGATAGCTGGTAAGTAGCAAAGTTGTGACACAAATTTAAGCCTTTTATCTCTGAGTCTACTCCTTTCCCTCCCTTCATCATGATATTTTTCTCTTTAAAGGTATGTTTCACTAAGTAAAAATCATATTATACTGTGGTTTTCAAGCTTATTCATATACATCAACGTCTTACTCCAAGCTGGCTCCTTTTCATAAAGTACTAAAATATTAAATTCTTTCTTCTTAAACATTTAGCAATTAACTAGAAAAAAATCCCAGAAAGCCATGTTTTATGCCAACTCTAGCAAGGTACAAACTAAAGTCTCTGTGACACCTCTGGGGCCATCTTCCTATCTTGCCTTCCCTTTTGTACACTTGATTTGACTGCAGATGGATATTAGATGAGATGAGAATCAACAACCTCACTGCTCCTGATCAAATAGAGGACCAGCATACCTTTCCACTTGCCCTGACATATCCTCCTAATATCCTCCATACTTCATCATCTGTCCTGTCTCTATGGCCTAGAGTCCTCCAACATCTTTACATTTACCTGTGTAACTAGGGAATCTTTGGATCTTGTCATTTCCAATACAAGTATCCTTCTGACTTTTGCTTTAGGAATGGGCTTTTCTCTCTGTTCTGCAGCAAAGCATTAGTTTAGCTTTTATCTCTCCAATTAAATTTTGAGTCCTTGAAAGCAGGGATTTTAACAACTTTTCTGTTTGTGTTTCCAGTATCACAGGGCTTGAGAAATAAAAAGTACTTAATAAACTATTTCTTTCTTTTTTATTCTTTCCTTCTTTTCTTTTTTCTTTCCTTCTTCCATACTTCCTTTATTTTTTCTTTCCTTCCTTCCTAATCCACCCTTCTTTTCTTTTTGTATCTCTCAATTTTCTTTTTTCTTTCTTTCTTCTTTTTTCTTTCTTTTTTCTCTCTTTCTTCTTTTTTCTCTCTCTTTCTTTCTCTCTTTCTTTTTTCTCTCTCTCTTACTTTTTTTCTTTCTTTCTTTCTTCCTTTCTTCCTAAATAGCCTTCTCAAATCACTCTGATCTTGCCTTATTTGTGGCAATTTTAGGCAATTTAAGACACAAGGAAAGACTCAAAGAGTACATGCTGAGCTGCTGTTTAAACCAGAAATGAAATCCAAGACTGCTCACTGATTTGTCAAGCATTATGTAAGCTTTTATTTCCACCCAGCAAAACTTCCAATGAAGTGGGAATGGGAGATTGAATTCATTGGCATAGCTTAAGACAGAGATAAATTAACAGAGAGATATGGACTGCTTGTCTAGTTCTTTACTTCTGTACCATGGTGATTCAGTAGAAAACTTCAGAACTGTCAATCTGGCCTCCTATAGCAAGGCAGTTTTTTTGGAAAGGACATTAACTCCCCAAGAGTTCCTGCTTCCTGTGTATGACATGTTGATTTTAGTCTAATCTATTTGTATTCTCTAGTTATTGATTCAATGTATTTCCCTGTTAAAACCTGGCCAGCTGGAGATGGACTGAACCAAAGATATTTTCTCCAGTGATTTTCTCTGGGTAATTCAGCCCCATTGAGCAAAGAGCAGCCATAGTTTCCTGGGCACAATTAGCAAGAGACTAGAATAACAGATAACCAGATAGCTGTGCAGCTGTTCATTGATCCCTGTGTAAAACTCTCAAACCATCATTGCACAAAACAAAGTCTCAGATTGGTCCCTTCCTCCTGGTCTTACTTGATTCTTGTCTCTGTGATTTCATGCTCTACTCATGCTCCTTGTTCTGCCTTATGTTGGGCTGAGTGATATGGCTAACTAAATTTTCAAATGGTGCTTAATTCCTACTTTTGCCACTATAGTAAAAATCTATCTTTTATTACAGAGAGAAATATAATAATAAGCTCTAGCCTAAAGGAAAGATAGTCATTATAACATGAATTCCCTGGAAAAATCACTTCCTAACAATTGAGGTAAGCTACCTTAGGTAAGTCAAAAAGTAAAATAAAGCCCAGAGAAAGACCACACAGGGAGAAAGGAGCCCAAATAGGACTAAAACCTGGGTCATCTGATTCTAAATCCCAAGCTCTTTTTAAAATGTGTAAATTACTGAATTATACCCAGCCAAAGGTACCTTATGTTAAAGCTACAATAAATCTTTGGTTTTTATGTTTTACTATAAAAGATGAATGCAACAAACTGCATGGAGATCATTTGTCTTATAAGAGTATGACTGAATATCTCTTAGAGTTATAAACAGTAAATCACATAATATACTTTCAAATCAGCTTTTAAGGGAAAAATTAATAAGAGTTGGTAGTTAGGGCAGAAAGAACCCACAAATTCAAAAGAAAAATCCCAAGGTAATCCAAGACTTCTGGGAGTTGGGGATTAGAGAGTAAGAAAAGGGGAAGGCTGGAATTTGCCAAGAGTTTGGGCCAGAACTGAGAGGAGTTGATCTGGGATTGTGGGAATAAGTATGCTTTCTCTGCTAGCTCCTTCCTTAATGAACTAGTCTTATTAACTAGATCTTACGCTTTATTTTTCTACATTGCTGGCAGAGGATAAATGCTATCAGCACAATTTAAATTGACAAAATGCTACTTTTTCTATTCTGTCTCTCATTCAGCCATATAACCTAATAGTCTGTATTTCTTCACCCTATTAAAAAAATTAGAAATTCTAAAATAAGCACTTTTGCTTATTCTACAGTTCATCTGTGTTTTTTGGAGGAAGGGATGCCCAGGATTAATGTAATCTGAAAAATAGTGAACACAGTCAAATTATAATTTTTCTTGTTGTATTCATGTCATTCTGTTAATGCAGATTAATATGATTGCCTCCACAAAGCATGATTCCTATGTATCAATACATAGTGTGCAGGTGACCCTGGGTGCTTAGTGGCCAGGCCAATAGAGCCCAAACTCTGAAAATCTAACATGATGAAAAGATTTCAAATATGGGTCCCCTATCAGAATATGCTAGGTAGCACAGTGCATAGAGTTCTAGGTCTGGAGACAAATTCATTGTTAGACACTGTATAATCATGAGCAAGTTATTTAATTCTCTGTTTACTTCAGTTTTCTCATTTATAAAATCATAATAAATTCCCCCATTTCTAGGGCTGTTGTAAGGATTAAATGAGATTTTATATATATATATATATATATATATTTCTTAGCACAATTCCTGGCACATAAGAAGTAATATATAACAGTTAGCTATTATTAGCTATTTTTAAGGTCCAGCCTAGCTAAATAGAGAGAGCCTTTTAATCAGTAAGTAGGCCCCTTGGTAGGGAAGTTTGGGTTTTGTCATGAAACAAAGGAAAAAAAATGACCTCATTGTGCAGTCCCCTTTTTTATCTATAATGATAGGGGCAAAAATGTAGGTAGAGGATAGTAAAAATATAGCTCCTTTATATTATTCATGTACTCCCACTTAGCTCCTGGTATCTAAACATGATATTCCATTTCTTGACCAATTAGTAAACATAAAGCTGGAGAAGCTGAAGAATATCAGTCTTGACATTCTCACTATAAATGAAGCCATGAGACAAAAGAAAGTTGTGGTTAAATAGAAAGGTGATTCACAGCTCTTTATTGAAGATACATATAAAATATATAGAGGAGGTGATTTTATTTTATATCTAAAGACAATAGGGAACATATTTTCATGCGACTTATGATTATCATCATCACCACCATGATCAGCGATATTTACCATGGACCTGGCACTGGGCAAAATACTGGAATACCAAGAAGGGCCAAAATATGGTGCCCTCAAGAACTTACATTCTAATGAAGAAGGCAACATGCAAAGAATTATGTATATGCAGGCTGTAAACACTGAAAATGAGAGAGAATTCCAGAGATAAGGCACTTATGGAGGGGGCAGGGGATAGAATAGGGACTGAAGTACTACTATTCCTTGAAGAAAGATGGGGAGAGGTGAGGAGTGAAAGCATTAAAAAGGCATGGGATAGCTAAGAACAACAACAAAAAGGCATTTATAAAATGTTCATCAGGAAGAGAATTATAGTTTATTTATCAACTTTGGGTATGGATTTGGGGAGATAGAGGAAAAAAATTGATAAAACCCTCCAAAGGAGGTAGAGAATGACTTGAAATTTCATTGGTATAGGGAAATTCCAGATATGTAAACTTTCTTACTAATAAAGATAGGCATCTTTCTTGCAAAGTATCATATTAAAGAGTTTCCCAAGAGTTTTTAGAGATTAATTGACTTGGCTTGGATCCAATATCAAATACCTGTTAGAGATAGAACTTAAATGCTATATTCCTGACCTGGAGGCCAGCTCTCAATCTGCTACTCCACACGTAGTGACTTTAATGTTAAAATAAGCATTAAGAAGAAGAGTAAAAAAAATGTTAGAACATATATTTCAGGAAGAGAATTCAAAGACTATATGAGTTTTATGCCTATATATTTTTCTTTCTTCAAGGAAAAAATTTCATGTCTAGTGAAGTCCAGGATATAAAAAGCACCAAATAACAAAAACCCCAAAAAAGATTTTATTACATTTTAATATAACTGATGACTCATTACTGATATGGGAAATCATTCCTGAATCAGCTGTCTGTGTAAGACTAAGTCATTAGAGCAAAAATAAATTTATACATCATATATATGTATATATGTGTTTATGTGTGTGTATTTTATGTAAATATTAAACTAATAAAAATGAGAACAAGGATATGGCAATACAGTTAAAACTATGACAACCAGATCTATTTAAACTAATTATTTTTTCTGAGAAATAGGAAATGGATGGACATAAGGATATTAACTCTGATTTAAATAGTTTCTTTCCAAAGTTTGACTAACAATTAATTAGAATAATGAAGTGAATAAAGTAGTGTAGGAAACACTTTAGCCAGAAAACATTTATTCTTTCTGCCAAATTGACAGAGATGGCACCTAATAATAAAAGCTTTTTATAATGTAAATTTGGTTGAATAATCTTATGAAGAAGAATGATGGAAGATACTAGCATTACTTTGTGCAGCAGTAAGAATAAAAAGAAAACTTGGCAAGATACCAAAAGTAAAGAAAATCAATACAAGGACATTTAAGGGTATATGTGTAAGAAGAACAATAAAAAAGGTGAATAATAGAAATGATCTGTAAGTATGTTTATAACAAGCACAATTAAGGAGAGTTGTTTGGCTACCATTGCACTTTGCCATCATAATCCCAGTTGTGTTATTGGGGAAAATGGAAAGAGGTTTCAAGAAAATAATATGATCTGTGCACCCTTGTGCTGGATGTGATGCCATTTTGAGGTGACTGAGGAATAGTCTCAAAGCATTTGAAAGAGGAGAGATTACAAAAGGAGTGAGAATATGTTAGATTTTATTGTTTGTTAGATCACTTGCTTTTCAAAGTAAGCTAAGTCTTAGCTCTTTAATCAACTGTTTCTGAATTGAATCCTGCCCTCTCTAAGGGAATCATCCTACAATCTTTCCCATCATCTGACTTCTAATGGATAGTCTAAAATATCTTCAGACATCCAATCCCATTTATGTTTGTCCTAGTTATCTGAGACAATCACAAACTATCTTGGTATATTTCTTGTTTTACTGAGTTTTTTGTCACTTAACTTTTCATATGTATATGGATTGCCAATATAACATAAACTACTGGAAAATGGGAACTGTTTTTATATTTATCTTTTTTCTCTCTAATATCTGGATATATAGTAGGATCTTAATAAGTGTTTTGCTAAATAGAATTATCTCCATGAACTATGCTCAAAAAGTTATCAAACTGTGCATATCATTTAACAAAGGAAAGGGATCCATATGTGCAAAAAATGTCTGTGGCAGCCCTATTTTGTAGTGGCAAGAAACTGCAAACTGAGTGGATGTCCATCAGTTGGAGAGTGGCTGAATAAGTTATGGTATATGAATGTTCTGGAATTGTATTGTTCTGTAAGAAAGGATCATGAGCATGATTTTAGAGAAGGTGGAGAGACTTACATGAACTGATGAAATGAGCAGAACCAGGAGATCACTGTACATGGCAATGTCAGTATTATAGGACAATCAATTCTGATGAATGTGACTCTTTCCAATAATGAGATGACTGATGCCAGTTCCAATGATCTTGTAATGAAGAGAGCCATCTACACTCAAAGAAAGTTCTATGGGAACTTAGTGTGGATCACAATATAACTTTCTCACTCTTTGTGGTATTGTTTGCTTGCTTTTTTGTTTTTTTTATTTACTTTCCTTTTTTATCTGATTTTTCTTGTGCAGCAAGAGAATTGTATAAATATGTTTACATATATAGGATTTAACATATATAACATATATTGGATTGCTTGCCATCTAGGGAAGGGCGTGGGGGAAAGAAGAGGGAAATCTGAAACACAAGACTATGTAAGAATCAATGTTGAAAAATTATCCATGCATGTGTTTTGAAAATAAAAAGCTTAAAAAAAGAATTATCTCCATCCTAAACTGCAAGATATTTGAAGGCAGCCTGGTGTTATGTTTCTCCATAATTTCCATAGCACTGAACAAAAGGTAATATGCCTAGTAGAAACTCAGTAAATATCTACTGAGCATATACTATATTGTAAAGTTATCTTTTGAGCCTAATAAAGTAGTCAGGGAAATCCTTCTAAAGATCCTCAGGATCTTAATTTTATTATGTACACCTTGTTCTGTCTACTACAAGCTATATTGCTTTATGATCTCACAGATAGCTAAAAATATCACAGCCTATTAAATCATAAAAATTTTAGATAAAGATTGTTCCTGAAGTGAGCAATGAAAAGAGAGGAACTAAGAATCAATCAATTATTAGTCATTTGCTAAAACTTGTTACGATACCAAGAACTAGGGATACAAATGGTAAATAGATACAATTACTGATCTCAAAGAGGTTCCATTCTACTTGCAAGCATTCTACTAGGAAGCTTAAGTGATGAGAGACAATGACACAAGCAGAAAATAAGTTCCTTTGGTCACAAAAGCCAGACCATTAAATCAAGAGAAAAATCTATCAATTCAGATGGCAAAATATAAAGCTTTTTACAATATTCTCTTTTTCTGGCTTCATTATACCTGCTATCCCTTCTAAAATATTCTACATTGAAAAAAACAGTTAAAATTTCATGGATGTAAAATATAAAAATTACAATATAATAACTTCAAACTAGAAGGAAGAAATCAGTAATATACCTAGCATTCAAAAACAAGTGTTTGACTGTAGATGTAAAAGTAAATAAACTATAAACATTGTCAAAGTCATGATTTAAACCCTCAAAGAAACCACATGATGAGAATGATTACAGTGGTGAAGGTCTGAACTGTAAGAAGAGAGCTTCCAACTGACAGTGAGTCACAGGATTTGCTGACACTGAAAAAGAAGCAAATGAGAAAAAGTCTGATTTTCAAAGTCAATTGTGATATATTTGAAAGGAGGTAGTCTCAGAAACCCAGAAAATCAAATGGAGAGGAAAGAAGGTAAAAGTATGCATAAACAGAGAGAGGCAAAGAAGAGTTAATGTTTGATACCCTAGTGGAATCCAGCTATGTTGTATGCTAAAAGAAAAATTAGAAAAACAAGAAGAACTATTGAGACTCTTTAGAAGGAAAAGAAGTAAAATAAGACAACAAGTATTATAATGGAAAAAATAACTATTTCAAATTATGCAATGAAAGACTTACCTCCAAAAATGGCCTTTTTTGTTTGTTAAGTTGTGTGTTTGTTTAGTGAATTCAAAGTTCATAAACACTCTCCATTTGTCTATAATTTAGAATGTGTTAGAGAGTTGCTCTGTACCAAGACGTTGAGTGACTTACCTATGATCTTCAGATAATATTTTAAAGCATTTTTCAAGTGCCTACCATCTGCAAGTTATATGCTAAGCGGTGGAGATACCACTTTTGGTCACCAAAAGACCATTCAAAATACATTTTCAGCCTTCAAGAAGCTCACATTTTAATGATGACAAGTAACACATAATATGACATTAAAATGGGGTTGATCGTGGAACTTACCAAATGATGAAACTAGGTGGGAAACTATGAAATGGCTCCTCTGAGTCCCTTTCAAGGGTGGAGGATCTGGAAGGAGCAATCCAATGTGTATCTTTTCCAATGTATTTTTTCCATTGATAGGTAGAGAGGGAGAACCCCAGGGGAGAACTTTAGAATTGATGTCATCTTATAGAAAGATGAGTTTCTGAAGATAAAGATGAAGTTAAGGGGGCAGCCAAGTGGGAAATATATGTCATAGTATATAGAGCTTGAATTTAGGCATTCCTGATTTCAAAATCAGCCATCTCTGTCAATTATTCCCTACTGCTTTTCTTCATATTTATACTTCTTTATAAAAATATTAATACTTTGATTCTGTAAAAATATAAAAGCAAAAGACAATTGAACAAAACAATAAATCATCTTATTTAAAATAAAAGATATTATGTCCTGATACACTTATCAGCTGAAAACTCATCTTTATTATTATTTGCTAGATCTGAACAAAAAGTGAATATCTCACTAGGTAAGCCTGTGAGAAGTCTGTGTTTAGATCGGCTGATCGATTGATTATACCGTCTAGGATCTTTATAAAACCATTAAATTAGAATTAGAGATTTCAGTGCCTGGCAACAAAGAGGAGAGATCATTCTAGTTAAACTTTTAAGAAAGAAATAATTTGTCAGTCAACCAGTCAATAAACATTTATTAAGCAACTATTATGTGTCAGGAGAAAGGTGTAAAACAATCCCTGCCTTCCAGCAGCTTACAATTTAATTAGGGAGGACAATACATTAAAATAAGCCAAAAGGAGTTTACCCAGCACAAGAAAAAGATGAAGTCCTGTAGAAGGGGAAGGATGATCTGAGGATGTGTGACTCAGAGTTGATTTCATTTTCCAGAATGATGAGTTTCTGGACGTTGTGAAATTCAGGAGGTCATTCAGATAAGAAATATGAGGTGAGTGTCATTAAATGGTAAAGAATTAAGGAGGAATTCTCCAATGACTAACTTCTAACCTCTCCAATCGTAGGAAGGGGAAGAGTACCATGGAAAAAGGTAGAGAATAGGTATGAGTTTCAGAATCAAATTTAGGTGGAGAAACAGAATTCTGCTTTCTGCTTTGGTATAAGTCTTCCCTCCTCTTTTCTCAGTTTGGCTAAAGGGGGATCCTGTGAATTTTGAAGGGCTTAGAAAATTATGCATCTAGAACCATAATGATAACAGTGTCTGCACTGAGAGAACTTAGAAGAAACTAAGTCATATATATCCTTTTCAGGGAATGGTTATAAGAACTATCCTTACCATACTTCCTTGGTAAATAGCCATTCTAAAAACTAAGTCTAGCTGATTGATATCAACCATCAATGAATAGGAAAAGAACATGACTAGAAATATGTAAGTTATAGCAATAGAAAATGTTCCCTTCCCAAATAAATAGGCTTAACTCTAAAATCCCAATAGGGTATATAATCATCATTGTGAAATTCCATTAAGTATATAGAATCAAAATTCTGCATTATAGATAGCAACTGGTGATAGCAGTATCTGCACAGAGAGCCAAGAATAATATTTATAGAAGAATAAACCACATACTTTTGAGGGGATGTTTATACATCCTATTATTATTATATTTCCTTAATAAATATACATTCTAAAAAACTAAGCCTGGTTAATTAATATCAACTAGTAATCAACAGGGCAAGAACATGACTGGGAATTTGTGAGTCATAGCAATTTAAAAAAAAAGCCCCCTTTCCAAACAACTGGGGTTAACCTTAAAATCTTAATAGAACCTATTATCCTCATTCCATGGTTCCAACTTGTCAGTGTAATTGGGAGTTTTTCTTGTGCAGTAACCCTCCAGAATACAAAAAAGTCTATATGGGCTACAAAAATATTGAAGTAGAAGGATGCCTTAGAGAATGTCTAGAACAGTCCATATGATGATGCTTTGGCTTAAAGAAGTTAGTAGGAATAAGATAGCCATATAAGATGATCTGAAAACAATTATGGGTGAAAGATTGCATTTGGATCCTGGGGACAGAACCATGAAAAATGGATAAACATCACAAAAAATAACATTTAGGCTTGAAAAAAACACTTTATAACAAGGCAGTCTATCCACAATGGATCAGCTCCAGAGCTGGTGGAATCCCCCTCATTGTAGATTTTCAAGAAAAAAAAAAATTGGTTATTTGCAGATATATTGTAAACAGAAATATTGTGCATGTAAGAGCTGAAGTAGAGTTTCCAAACTCCCTCTCTGTAAAGTCCGGACTAGCTCCCTGGCAGTCTCAGGATCAGCCAGTCAGGATAAAGTCCTTGGTCTTTAGGGAGAGAAATAAAGGAAATAGAAAAAACTGCCACAAGCTCTCCACTAACCTTCCTTCTCCTCATCCTCCTTTAAAGTGACTCTGGCTTTTCTTACTCCATCCCCTAATCCGTCCTACGATTCTCTGTATACACCAAAAGATCGAGCCAGCATGGAATAGTGAGAAGGGCCATTTTTCCAAGCATCTGCTAATAGAGTTATTGTCTAATAGATTATTAGCCTTAAGTGCTCAGTTGTGTGATTCCAGCGCACCTATTTAGTTCAGCCCTTTACACCTCTCAACTCTGGAAACATTGTTTCTAATATGTACTTTAGTAAATAATAATTGTAAAGTAAGTAGGACAAATATTAATGTTCTCTTCTTAGGATGATGAAACTGAGGCTCACAACCCCAGTGAAAGTGACATGATTAATGACCTACTGCTAGTAAGTGGAAGAGGCAGCATTGGTAACAAGTCCTTTGATTCCCAGTTCAATTGTCTTTCCTTACTTTGCAATTCATGAATTTGATAAAACAGACAGCTTTTGTTGTGATATTTAGAATAGGTATTTCTGTGTTTTTTTCCTGAGGACCTGGAGGCATTTTATACATTTTCCTTTTTTATTAATTCATCCCCTCTGGAAGATAGAGAACACACACAGACACACACACACACACACACACACACACACACACACACATCACACATTTTCCCAAGGGAAAATGTTAAATGGGAAAACAGAATTAAGTCATTTACACGTTCTGTTTAAAAAACCTGATCTTCCTTTCAGGAATGTAAACATAAATTACTAATAACATAAGGTTAGGACAAATAACAAAATCCCAATATAATGAAATTGTCCAAGAAATAACTTTGTTATTTGCATGCAGAACCATTTAGTGTTTTGGATCCAAGGCTAGGAAAATCTGAGTAAGATCAAATAGAGGAATCCTAGAACAATGTCAGGGTTGGATATTACACTAGAAAAGCTGTTTCCACAAAATGACCAAAGAGTTATCTCCCTTCTGCTCCCAGTAATTGGGCTTTTTACTGCCACAAGCCAAAAATTAATAGAATTTTAAAAGTTCCTATTTTCAGAATTCTCTGGATAATTATTTGTTCATTTTAATGATTTTGCTTTTGCTTACTAAGAATGAATAAGACTTTTTCAGAAAGACAGAAAGGGCACACTAATTATTTAGCTTTTTTGGTGTTTGTTTATTGTTTATTTTTAATTACTGAACATCTCCCTCTTAATTTCCACTTTCCTTTTCTGGTAAAGGAATTATGAACCATTAAAATAAAAAACTCTGTTAATGTTCTTGATTGGGATGTATTGACTTCCTTCCCTGTGTCCACACCATTATTCTTATAACTTTCTGAATGAAAGTGCTCCTTTTTGACTAGTACTCCCCTATGTGTTAGTTTATATTAAAAGGTAAATTTCATAAGGACAGGGACTGACTTTGCTTTAGTATTTGCATGACTAGGATTTTGCAATTTGTTTGACAAGTAGCAGGCTCTTAATATTTTTTTAATTCAATCATTCATTCACATTTGTGTTAGAATCCATTTTACCTACTATAGCAACACCTGGTAGGAAGAGGATATAATTCAGCAGATCTCAGAGGCAAAATAATTATTATGCTCTATTTGTAGATTGGCTGAATAGATATAGAATGAATGCATAGGTTTAGATGAATACATAGACTCAGAAAGTTTTCATTTATGGGTCATTGTCAACTTGGATGGAGGTCTCTAGTACCAAGCCTAAGGAATTTACACTTTTTTTTGATGTCTTTATCAATAGATTGGATAAAAACAAAGATAAAAGACTTATCAATCTTAATAATAGCATGCAGCTTGGAGGGACCAATAATATATTTGATAATTGTCATAATTCAAAATTTCAACAGATTAGAACAAACAAATCTAATAATGAAATAAAATGACTTTTAAAAATCTCAGCATTAGACATTGCATTTATTTCTTTTAAGATTATTTTGTCATTATTATTTAGCTCTATGATTTCATTAAGGTGAAGATTTCCTAATAAACTCTTTATGTCAAATAAGCAACTCATCTGTACCTCATAAACTTAGAAAGTTTTCTGGGGCACTGAGAGATGACTTGACCAAGGCAAGAAATTGCAGAAATGGAACTTGAACCTAGGTTTTCTGATATCATGAATTCAAATAGAAGAGTTTTATTTACACAATACTTTATACGGTAAAGATCTCTTGTGGGGACAGTATGTTAATTTAAAAAATTCAACATGGTACCCAAAATGTATAATAGACTACATGCTGGGAGACCTGACATCCATTCTTAAGGAGGTAATAGTTTCATTGTCTCCTTTGCTAAACAGATCTTACCTGGAAAATTGTATTCCATTCTGTATTATTAAGTATTATATTATTTGAAAGAGCATCCAAAGGAAGGTAAACAGAATGATGAGGGATCTTGATGTTATAGCATATGAAGATCATTTGAAGAGAGTGGGAATACTTGACCTGGAGAAAAGACTTAAAAAGGACATAACTGCACTTGACAAAAGGCTATTGGATGGTAGAGGATTTTGACATTTTCTGTCAGTGAATATGAGATGAAGTAAAATAGAGGACAATTTATATTTAAGGAGAAGTTCCCTAATTAATAATTAGAGTTGTTCAGAAGTAACATAAGCTAACTCAGGAGAGAGTGGTTCCTCTCTTCCTGAAGAGCTTCAAGCAAGGAATGGATGACTTCTTATTTGGAGTATTGTTTCTCAGACAGTAAGGTGTCTCATTATGAAAACATGCTAGATAACTGAAGAAAGGCTTCTTAGTCCAAATCCTAAAAGACAAACAGATGAATAAACATTTAAATTCCCTTCCTATGTGACAAATCATTTAATTTAATTGAGTTGATGATTTTTCTCTCCCTCCCCACCTCCATCATTCCTTCTCTCCCTACTTTTCTTTGTGTCTCTCTGTCTCTGTCTCTGTTTCTCTCTCCCTTTCTCCCTATATTTTTTTCTCCCTCTTTCCTTCTCTCCCTCTCTCTTCTGTCCCCTCCTTCTCTCTCTCTCCCCTCATCTCTCTAAGTCTCCATGTCTTGGTCTTGGTCTCTCTGTTTCTTTCTGTCACACACACACACACACACACACACACACACACACACACACACACACACCTTGATTAACTTTTTCCCTCTAAACAGTTTGCCTATGCAGAAGTACATCTATGATTTTGGATTTCATCCACACTTCAGTACAGCACAAATAGGCTTAGAGAAATGAAATCTCAGTGGCAGCCTAGTCCCAAAGGGAAGGAGCTAGTTTCAGAAATGTGACAGGATTTCTGTGGCTGTTTTTTAAAAAGAGATAGGATATTTGAAAAACATTATAAAAGAACATTTAAGACAGTATTTCTTTTATTTAGGACAGTATTTCAACATCTAACTGCTTCTATATCTAAGTGATGCTGCCAGGAGAATGGTGCAAAATTAGAAGCTCATTTGACCTCTTCCAAATTACAGTTGGTCTTGACAAACAGAATTGTACCTCTGAGACTGATTACAACAAAGGAAATGGTGGAAGTAGGGAGGGAGAATGTGGGTGGATATGAACGGATATGGGACTATGGGAAAAATAGAAAGCATATGAAAAATTGTCCTTTTTTTTGAAGATAATAGTATTATAAGTGCTTGAAAAGACCAGTATAGGGCTGACAGTTCTTTCCATAGAGAGCACCTGGTGAAACTTGTCTCTTGTCTAACACCTGTAATTACTATGACAAGCTTTGTCAATATTTGTAGCATTACCTTCTAGACTTGCAGTTCTACTAGGGCTCTAAAAGAGCACCTCCCTTCCTCATAGGCAAGCCTTTTTCTCAAGCCAATTGTTCTCCAGTCATGAAAAGCCGCATTGCATTGTCCAAAGCTATCCTTCAATGAATACACCGTCCTTTTCTGCTTTCTTGGCGTATTCCCACACTTCACTTCCAAACAGAAGAGTTCATGAATTACAGCATGTTAGCTTTGAAAGGGAGTTGAAGGCTCATATAGTCCTATTCCTTCATTGGTGGCATGTATAGCAGAATGATCTTGCACTTGGAGTGGACTGAATCTGGGCTTTGACATTTATAAGCAGATTTTCTTTTTGAGACAAATGGGGTTAAGTAATTTGCTCAGGATCACATAGGTAGTAAGTCTTAAATGTCTGAGGATGGATTTGAATTCAGATCTTTCTGACTTCATGGCTGATGTTCTATCCATTGAACTCTCTAACTGCCCCCAGCTATCTAATCTTGTGTAGCTTCTTTTATATTCAGTTTCCTCATATGTAAAATGACAATTATAATATATCACTTGAGTCTTGAAAAACTATCGTAAAATAAAAGAAATCTTATGTAGATCTTTAAGGGTACATAGAAATGTATTTAATTAAATAATTGATTTTAAATTTTTCTGGGTTATATATGTCTATTCATTTTTTAGACACACATTTATTTATGAATAATGTTGGAACAGAAAAATCAGAGCAAAAGAGAAAAATCAGGAGAAAAAAAAACAGAAAAAAAGAAAAAAAAGTGAACATAGCATATGTTGATTTACTTTCACTCCCTATAGTTCTCTTTCTGGATGCAGATGGAGTTTCTATCCAAAGTTTATTGGGATTGCTTTGGATCATTGCACAACTGTGAAGAAGAAAATTTTCTTCTGTCTTTTATTTCACCCCAAAAGATTTGTTTTTGTCATCTAGAAGGAGGTTTTCCAAATATAAGTCTGCTGATTTTCAAAGATTCATATTCATGATATTGAGCTCTGTCTCTTGAACCATAATAGTACGATATCACAAATGAGAAAAACAAATTTTTTTTGAGACAAATGGGGTTAAGTGATTTGCTCAGGATCACATAGCTAGTAAGTGTTAAATATAATGTATTTCTGATTCTGCTTCTTTCACTTAGCATCAGTTCATGTAAAATTGTCCAGGCCTTTCTAAAATCAATTTGTTCATCAATTTTATGGAATAATAATATTCCATTATTTCATACATCATAACTTATTCAACTATTCCCCAATTGATATGTATCTACTCATTTTTCAATTCTTTGCCACCATAAACATTTTTACACATGTGGATCCTTTTCTCTTTATGATTTCCTTGGCATACAGATCCAGTAGTGGCACAGTTGAATCAAAAGGTATGCACAGTTTTATAGCCCTTTAGGCATAGATCCAAATTGCCCTTCAGAATGCTCTTTACAACTCCACCAACAATGCATTCATGTCCCAGTTTTCCCACATCCCCTCCAACATTTATTATTATCTTTTCTTGTCATCTTAACCAATCTGAGAGGTGTGAGGTAGTACCTCAGAGTTGTTTTAATTTGCATTTCTCTACTCAATAGTGTTTAGAGCATTTTTCATATGACTATAGATGGCTTTGATTTCATCATCTGAAAATTGTCTGTTTGTCAATTTCCCCAGTTTATCAATTGGAGAATGACTTATATTTGTATAAATTTGACAGTTCTTTATATATATTTAGAAATGAGGCCTTTATAAGAAACACTGACTGGAAAATTTTTTCCAGCTTTCTGTTTCCCTTTTAATGTTGTATATGTTGGTTTTGTTTGTGCAAAACTCTTTTTAATTTAATGTAATCAAAGTTGTACATTTTGCATTTCATAATGTTCTTTAGTTCTGAAATGTATTTATTGTTATTAATTTTGTACATGAATAAATTGAGATCCAGAGAGGTGTCTTTCCTTGTTCAAGATCACAACACAAGTTAATAGCAGACCAAAACCCAGTTCTTTCAAATTCTTGTCCATTTTTTTTTTTTTGCCTTTCTGTCATATCAAATGGGCAAATGCAAAGAGGCCATAAGAAACCCCAATCTCTTGCACAAAACCCTATTATAAATGAAAACTTTTATCCCATTCTGTGGCATGACATCCACAAATTTTCTCATTGAACATGTACTTTGTTCCCTCTTTGTGGAATATAAATTTCAACCCACCTTAATTACTTTGTGTGACTCCTATTTTAGAAAGAATAGGGGTTTAGCAACTATTATGTACAATAATCCATTTTACATTGGACTTCCATGATGTGAGAAAATATTTCCAAAAATATTTTTTCTCCTTTGTGATATATTACTATCATGGTTCAAGAGATAGAGCTCAATATTATGAATATTAATCTTTGACAATCAATCAGCAGACTTATATTTGGAAAACCTCCCTCTAGATGACAAAAACAAATCTTTTGGAGTGAAATAAAAGACAGAACAAGAATAAAGCAGGGAAAAAAGATATCTGGGATTTCGTAGGCAGGTAAAGAAATACTTCTAGCAACTGGAAATTGAATATGGTTGGGTAAATTGTGATATATGAATGCTATGGAATATTATTGTTCTGTTAGAAATGACCAGCAGGATGAATACAGAGAGGCTTGGAGAGACTTACATGAACTGATGCTAAGTGAAATGAGCAGAACCATGAAATCATTATATACTTCAACAACGATACTGTATGAAGATGTATTCTGATGGAAGTGGATTTCTTTGACAAAGAAACCTAACTCAGTTTCAATTAATCAATGCTGGACAGAAGCAGCTACACCCAAATAAAGAACACTGGGACGTGAATGTAAACTATTTGCATTTTTGTTTTTCTTCCCCGGGTTATTTTTACCTTCTGAATCCAATTCTCCCTGTGCAACAAGAAAATTGTTTGGTTCTGCACACATATATTGTATCTAGGATATACTGCAACATATTTAACATATATAGGACTGCTTGCCATCTAGGGGAAGGGAAGGGGTGGAGGGAGGGAGGGGAAAAATCAGAACAGAAGTGAGTGCAAGGGATAATATTGTAAAAAATTACCCTGGCATGGGTTCTGTCAATAAAAAATTATTATAAAATAAAAAAAGAAATACTTCTAGCAAGACAGCAGATGGTATTTATAGTTAAAGCTAAGGCCAGATGTAAAACAATAATTGAAGTAGTCTGACAATGAAAGGAAAGAAAAAAAATGCAAGGTATCTGAAGTTTTTGAGCCAAAAAGAACAAGAACTGTGTTATAATGGAATGAATACTGAAATAAGAGCCAAAAAAATTAACTTTTAGTTCAGGTTCTACCACCATTGACATCATCATTAAAAAAAGAGTGCTTTTCAGTTAAAAAAATAGTTTACATGTATTATCTCATTAGATTCTTACTACAAGTGTTTGGTGACATAAATTGTATATTTAGTATTATATCTGACTTACAGATCAGGCAAGTGAAATGAAGAGAAATTGAGTAACTTGCCCAAGATCATCAACTAGTTTAATAATAGAGCCACAACCCAGATTGACTCCATAGACAGCAATAATTGCTTATATAAACTTGGGTAAATTACTTCAGTTGGCCTTAGTTTCTCATCAATAAAATGAATAGGTTGGACTAGATAATCCTTAAGGACTTTGAAATGTCATGATTTTCCAGTTCTATTTCTGTTTCTTCCTTCCTTCCTTCCTTCCTTCCTTCCTTCCTTCCTTCCTTCCTTCCTTCCTTCCTTCCTTCCTTCCTTCCTTCTTTTCTTCCTTCCTTCCCTCCTTCCTTCCTTTCTTTCCTTCCTTCCTTCCTTCCCTTTCTTCCTTGCTTTCTTTCTGCATAGGAAGACATGAGATCCCCCACCACCACATGTCGTCCTCAACAGAACAATGTAGACCACATTATCAAGTTGAAACTGCTGTGGGAGATAGTCCAAATTCTGTTTCTTGTCCTTTAAAAGAGGTGAAATGAAGTTATAAGGTATTTAAGCAAAACAAAGCAGTGCAATGACATTACTGAGCAAGAGCTCAAAATTTTAAGTTTCTCAAAGTAATTTGCTTGCAATATTACCCATGGGAAAAAGATAGGGCTGTTGACTGAGGCAGAGGAAGATTTTGTTTTACTATCCCTTGAAGTACATTGCTGACACAACTGTAGCTAACCCTGGAGGTACACTATAAACTCCTATCAACCATGAAAAATGAAACTCCTTATGAACAATGAAAAATGAAACTACATCACCTCATTTGGCAAAATTCTCTCTGTGGCTTTGTATGACCTCAAGTCCTTGATGAGGAGGGGACCTGATTAAGCCACATTGAGGATGTTGAATAGCAAGAAGAAATTTCCAGAATAAATTTTCTTTTTTAAAGAAAAGGCAAATATCCAAAAATTAGTGAATGAAGAAAATCCCTAATTTTACCATTATGGCTTACCATTACAATTATTTTAGGAATCCCATTTTCTTCTTTGAATGAGTAAGCTTAAAATTCCTATTATATACCAATACATAAATTAATCTCTCTTTTATGGCATTTTTAGTAATGCAAAGATTAATTTGGGCAGGGGGAAGGAAGGGATGGAACTATGAATCCTAAATATTCCTACAATTATAAGTAGGCCAAGATTTAGCATATACCATAGGCCCATCTGCTTCAGGAACTGTATCTTATCTGATCATCACCATGGCAACAGCTGTGGGATTAGAATGGGATGAGGGTTTTGGAATAGTTGCTGGAATTCAGTCATAGAAGACCAAGGATTATTAAACTACACACAAGCGTTGCCATAGAAATGGAAGTTTACAAATCAAGCAGGATTTAACAGTAGAGTACAGTCATATTCTGTTCTTAAGATGGCTTCAGCTTTTTAGGTGGGAGTGGGGAGAGGAAGGAAATTCCACAAACTCATTAAAAAAAAGATAAAAAATTCCCCCAAAGGAAAAATCTGACCCTGACTGAATTCCCCTTATCCACCCACTTACTCAACACCTGGCATAATGATACAGTTAAAGACTTACAACTTCTCTCAAGATTGCAAATATAAGATTATATCCAGATTAGATAGAATGAGATATTTGGTTGTATTATTTGTCCTTTTGCTCAAACAAGGATAAAATAACCTCAGTAAAATAAATTTATTTTTGAACTTCCAGTTGGTTATACAATGAATTTATAAATGCAACCTCCATAAATCTTCATGAACTTTGTTATGAGATGAGGAGAAGGGGATTTGGAGGAACTCATCACACTTCTGGCTGAAGCTATCTTAAAAACAGAATATGATTGTATTCTAGTGCTAAAATCCTGCTTGATTTGTAAACTTCCATTTCTATGGCAACACTTGTGTGTAGTTAAATAATTCTCATTCTTCTATGATTAAATTCAGCAACTATTCCACAGAAGCAAAGATCATCCTATTTTCTAAATTCAAGAAAAGATGAAATGGGGAGGAGAGCTAGTTCTGGAGGAGTTATCAGACCCTCAGCAGGCATTTATTGACTTTATGTCATTTCAAAAGGTGACTAAGAACCAGCCAAATAAAAAAAAGAGAGAGCACTTGGATCTTTATTCTTTCACTCCCCTTCCCCATTGTATTTGATTTATTACATCACCCATATTTTATAAAAATTACATAGGCAGTAGCAGTGTTTTGCTTAGCTCAAAGATCACTTTGGCTACAGTTATGCAATCATCACTTGGAGCCACTGTCTCTTTCTCAGTATAATTTTTTTTGATCCATTTGAACTCTTGGTAAGTGTGTCCACCTGGCCATGGGATTTCATTTTGCTTTTCCTACTCGGAAAGCTAGGGTTGTTCTTTAAGATTTACATTTTTCTTTCCAGTCTATCCAAATTTCTCAAGTTACCTTCTCCCAGGCTTCCCTGTTTTGTCAGGAATCAAGTCATGCAACACTATTCTTTGGGTGGGCAGAAGAAAATAAAATCGATGGTTCTTTCCACATATCCCTGGGAGATCTAGTCTATGGTACTGAAAAGCAGCAAAGCATATCTGATGCTCTCTCAGGATTAAGGCTGAGGCCCACAACAGCCAATGGAGTTTTCAAACAAATAAGCCTTAAAACTTCTGCCTAACACAGAGCCGAGGAAATTAAACCTCAGCTTAAAGACAATGAGTCTGTTCATTACAGTTGACAGGAGGAATGTCACTCCTGAGACCACTGCTGTTTGAATGTGATGGCATCCAAGTCCCAGGAAGGGGAAGCTACCACTGTTGTGTCACTCAAGGTTATAGCCTTGAATTAGACTCTGGAGGAGGAATAAGAGAGGTGGAAAAGGGGGAGATTTTTGAGCTGATTTGATGAAGGATGAACATTTTGGATCCATAGTCAGTTAATATTTTGGGATGAATAATTAAGAAGGTTTTAAGGTAGACGAGTTTTTCCAGACCTCAGCAGCATTCTATTTAAAAAAAAGAAAAAGAAAAAAAGGCATCAATACAAAAACTGACATTTCTGTTGAAATCACATCTCATATAGCATCTTTTTATCAATTGTCATAGAAGCACCAAGTACTCACACAAGTAATAAAACAATCCTTTTAAACTGTCTCCTGCAAATGCAGGAGCAATAATTTACTATTCCTGGCCCCCTCCTCTCTAATTCACACATTTACACACACACACACACACACACACACACACACACACACACACACAGCTTAAATCTCTGGAATAGTAGCAAGTGGCTTCCTCCAGGTTAAAACAGTAGGCAAAAAAGGACCAGGACTAACAATCAAAGTACCATAAAAACACCTTTCCTGGACATCACAGTAATAGACTACTCTCCCTTTACTTGATTATATCTCCAGTCAAGAAACAAGGAAAATGTCAGAGACAGCAAAACAGAAAGAAGTAGGATTTGGACTTCTCATGAAAAGGAGGGGTAAGGGATATGTTATAACAATCATAAGTCTCTTGTAAAAACCTTCATTCTGTCTTTTAGCACTGAGGGCGATGCTGTAACCTTGAACTAGGAAGAGGGAAGAATATATGCTGGAAGTTAAGGGATTTTTAAAAATGGTTATGCGCTTTCTCTCTCTGCCTTCCATGGATGAGTTGGAAACAGTTTAAAATGTTGCTTCTACTCCAGGCAGAAGGATTACGAATAAGAGCTAATGGAATGAAGGCTATCGAAGCAAGTGTTAAGATCAGTGGTCAGAAATATAGACAAGGAAGATTAAAAAAAAAGGTGAAAACCATACTTTTGAATTCTCTAAGCCTGTGGTGAGGGCTAATATAATTGGACATTTTAATGAATTTACAGGACACCTGGCTATCTTAAAATATTTATATCAAGATCTCTGTTTTGATTGTCCTATCTTAGAATGTAATCTGATGAACAATGAAATCCTTGAGACTTCTCTGAGAATATGGAAAACTCATTCCTTCTTCACTAACCTAAATGAATCTGAGATAGCTTCCAATATAGCTACCAAGGGCATCATTATAGGGCCAAAGTCACATAGGAACATTTTCCCATGTGTAGAGGTCTGGGTCTTATATGAAAGTCTCTCCTGTCAATTACATACAATGTGGCGAGAGAAATACATGTTCACAATTGCTCTCCTTTTTATGGAGAAGCTCTGTACATGCCAAATTCAGATAGGTACTTTGGTATATCCTTTTGTGGTGAATCAGTGAAGAGAAGAAGAAAGAATTGTATGGCCTAAACTCCCACATTCCCTAGCATCTTCTGCTAATCAGCAATAGTTTTTGTCTCTAAAGACTCTGTAACAATCCATTAAACCATTACTGGCTGGCTCTTTGCAGATTCATAGATATGTAGATACCAGTGATGCTAGTAGAAAGAGGAAAAAAGAAGAATCTCTTTTACTTGCATATTTTCTGCATTCCATAATGATTTCTGGGGCTTCATGAGTAGAAAATCTTTATAGACAACCTGGTATCACGATCATTTTAGGCAAATTGTTTCCCTTGGATTAATATGTATTCTTATTGCTAATAGATTAGGCTCACCTGGAGTTCTAAATTCATGTTTCCCAGATAGGCAAAAAAGAGAAATGAGTTAAGAAATAAAATAAAGCATATACCATTATTTACAAGCTACATTTATATTGTATTTATGCAGACAGCAAATAGGATTGCTTTTATATATCCAAGAACCAAACTATATTTATTAATAGCAAAAGCTTTTAAGCAAATTTATAAAAACAACACAGGCACCAAAAAAAGATGTCCAGCCTATCAGAGTCAGGATTACAGTGGTGATGGAGTGGAGAATTATGGAAATAGACTGAAAACATATTAAAAAGTTTTTTTCATTTTTAAAGGTTGGTCTTTTGTTATTTTTTTCTTTTTAGGTCTGGAGGATATTTTATGTAGTGAAAGTTTAGAATGGATTACTTTCCAAATGCTAACCTAGAAAATATAGCATGAACAATGCAGACCTTTGGGCTAATTACAGAACACTCTGGAAGTCTAGACACTGAATTGCTAGTCTTTAGCATCTCATTGATAATAGACATTTCCGGGTTGATGAGGTCACAACCTACAATCTCAAGACTAAATAATGAACAAGACTAAAAAGCACAGCAGTCAAGTACAGGGAGGCATGTAGGGGAGATAAAGAGGAACAGAAATGTTGCTTAAATGCCTAGCCTGAAATGAAATGTTGAGTTGTGATTCATAGGTATTGTATATGAAGGCGATCTGGAGAAAGGAAGTCTAGAAAAACTTAAGAAAAGCTCAATTCCCTTTATAGTTGGTAATTCTGATAAAGGTTTCATTTCTAAAATATATAAATAACTGTGTCAAATTTGTAAGAATACAAGCAATTTCCCAATCAATAAATGGTCAAAGTATATGATAGATTTCAGATGATTAAATCAAAGCCCTTTATAGTAATAAGAAAAGATGCTCTAAATCATTACTGATTAGAGAAATACAAATTAAAACAACTCTGAGCTACCACTCACACCTCTCAGATTGACTAAGATGGCAGGAAAAAATAATGCTAAATGTTGGAGGGGATGTGGGAAAACTGGGACACTAATACATTGTTGGTGAAGCTGTAAAATAATCCAACCATTCTGGAGAGCAATCTGGAAAAGGACTATAAAACATATTCTTTGCATATTCTTTGACCTAGTAGCACCATTACTGGGTCTATGTCCCAAGAAAATCATAAAGGAGGGAGAAAGACCCACATATGCAAAAATTGTTTGTAGCAGCTCTTTTTATGGTAGCAAAGAATTGGAAAAGGAGTGGAGGCTCATTAATTAGAGAATGATTGAACAAGTTGTGGTACATGAAGGTAATAGGATATTATTATTCTATAAAAAGATGACCAAGCTAATTATAGAAAGACCTGGAAAGATTTACATAAACTGATGCTGAACCATGAATACGTTGTACACAGCAAGAATGTGCAATGATCAACTATAAAAGACTTGGTTCTTCTCAGTAGTTCAATGATCCAAAGCAATATCAATGGACTTTAGACAGAAAATGCTATCTATATTCAGAAAAAGATGTAAGGAGACTGAATGTAAGTCAACACATGCTATGTTCACTTCTTTTCTCTGTTTTTTTAAAAAAATTTCTTCCATGGTTTTTCCCTTTTGCTGATTTTTCTCTCTTAATATGATTCATAAAGCAATGTGTATTAAAATAAATAAATTTTCTACAATAAAAAAGAAAAGAAAATCTCATTCCCACATTATCTCCCAATTTAAGAATGAGGCAAAGGTAGAGGAGAAAGGTCTTTAGGTAAGGAGTGTGGAAATCCAAATCTTAATCCTAGGTCTCCTGTTAAAACTTTGTGTGGCATAAAGAAGTCACCTGATTTCTCTAAGCCTCTGTCTCCCCATCTACATAATTATCAATGGGGAATATATGAGCTCTGCTGTTTCCAGAAATATAAAAATTCTATAATTGCTTGTGTTTTTCCATCCTGAGGATAAAATTCTTGACTTTGGCTCAGGATAATTTGAGTGCAAATCCTACTTCAAACACTTGCTAGTTGTGATGGTCTGACCTAGTTTCTTAACATTGTTGAACCTCACTCTCCTTGACTCTACGATGGGTAGAAGAACAACCTCTACTTCAAGGCTTTGTTGTAAAAATCAGATGAAATAAAGTGTGTAACCACTATATTCATGAACTTTATATGAACATGTAAATGATATATGTATACATCATATGTTCATAAATGTCAATGTCATTATTGTTATTACTGTTACGTACGTAAGGAACATTGGTAATATGTATCCTTAGATTTATTCTGTGAGTGTGATAATGTGCAAAAAGTTTTAATAATCTAATTTTTTTTCTTTAATAGCCCTAGGTTGTTGATGCTAAGGGCAAAATCTGTTGAATTCCTGTCTTATTTTCAGTGATAAGTAAATTCTGTAGTGATTGCTCCTACAAGAAAAAAGACCTATTTCGTTCTGATGCAATGACCCTGTTGTACTTTTCTGGTACTGGAAATGGTTTGACAACTACAGATGGTATGTGCCCGGGACTAAAATTTTGGCAACTCTTTTTGAAAAGTCAGACAGCTAGCTAGCATGAGAGCTATCCAACTCACTACAGGAGACAGAGATGAATGCTGCTTATTATTTAGATAGCATCATTCATCAATGATATATACTAAATAACACGAGTTATTTCCATTGTATTGATTGGTTATGGAAAAGATTAAGAGCTATATGTCATTAATTAGATTATAGTTGAAACTCATACCATTGGATGAAATCTTTGCTGAGCTTTGTATAATGGAATGAGTTATAGACTAGATTTAGAAGGCCTCGATTCTAGTTCTGGTTCAGTTCAATTAAACAATATGCATTAATTATGCACCTACTATATGAATAGAGACAATTAGATGGCTCAGTCGACAGATCATTGATATCACTTGCTAGTCATGTGATTCTGGACAAGTTACTTAACTTCTATTTATTTTAACCCATTTCAGAAGGAAATGGCAAACCTTTCCAATATCTTTGCAAAGAAAATTCCATAGATCAAAATGGTTTATAGGGTCATGAAAATTCAGATAGTCAAATTAAAAAGCCTTTGTACAAACAAAACTAATGCAAACAAGATTAGAAGGGAAGCAACAAACTGGGAAAACATCTTCACAGTTAAAGGTTCTGATAAAGGCCTCATTTCCAAAATATATAGAGAAGTGACTCAAATTTATAAGAAATCAAGCCATTCTCCAATTGATAAATGGTCAAAGGATATGAACAGACAATTTTCAGAGGATGAAATTGAAACTATTACCACTCATATGAAAGAGTGTTCCAAATCATTATTGATCAGAGAAATGCAAATTAAGACAACTCTAAGATACCACTACACACCTGTCAGATTGGCTAAGATGACAGGAAAAAATAATGATGAATGTTGGAGGGGATGCGGGAAAACTGGGACACTAATGCATTGTTGGTGGAGTTGTGAACGAATCCAACCATTCTGGAGAGCAATCTGGAATTATGCCCAAAAAATTATCAAATTGTGCATACCCTTTGATCCAGCAGTGTTTCTATTGGGCTTATATCCCAAAGAAATACTAAAGAAGGGAAAGGGACCTGTATGTGCCAAAATGTTTGTAGCAGCCCTATTTGTAGTGGCTAGAAACTGGAAAATGAATGGATGCCCATCAATTGGAGAATGGCTGGGTAAATTGTGGTATATGAATGTTATGGAATATTATTGTTCTGTAAGAAATGACCAGCAGGATGAATACAGAGAGGACTGGCGAGACTTACATGAACTGATGCTAAGTGAAATGAGCAGAACCAGGAGATCATTATACACTTTGACAACGATATTGTATGAGGACATATTTTGATGGAAGTGGATTTCTTTGACAAAGAGACCTAAATGAGTTTCAATTGATAAATGACAGACAAAAGCAGCTACACCCAAAGAAAGAACACTGGGAAACGAATGTGAACTATCTGCATTTTTGTTTTTCTTCCCGGGTTATTTATACCTTCTGAATCCAATTCTCCCTGTGCAACAAGAGAACTGTTCGGTTCTGCAAACATATATTGTATCTAGGATATACTGCAACATATCCAACATATAAAGGACTGCTTGCCATCTAGGGGAGGGGGTGGAGGGAGGGAGGGGAAAAAATCAGAACAGAAACGAGCGCAAGGGATAATGTTGTAAAAAAAATTACCCTGGCATGGATTCTGTCAATATAAAGTAATTTTTAAATAAAAATTAAAAAATAAAAGAAAATTCAGATAGTATTAAAAAAATGGAAAACAATGTGAAAGGCTCCATGTTAGCCACTGGAGATATAAAGACAAAAAAAATGAAAGTCCCTGTCATGAATGAGCTTACACAGACAGACATAATCTGTTGTGTAGGCCATATTTTATATACATATATGCATATAGATATAATGTAGACAGAAAGTAATTCTTGATAATTGCAAGAGACAGGGGAGGGGAGAGAGAGAGAGAAGTAGAGAAGGAGGGAGAGGGAAATGGGGAGGGAAGAAGAGAAGGGAGAGAGACAGACAGATAGAGATAGAGGAAGAGAGAGAGATTGAGATTCAACAAGATTAGCAATTGAAGAGATCAGGAAAATTATAGGAAGTATTGTCTAAACTATATTTTGAAGTAAGGTAGATATCTTAAGAGGTGAAGGTGAAAAGAGCAGTCATCCCAGACATGACCTTTGCAGTGTCATAGACACAAGCAAGAGATTATCATATAGCAAGAAATAGTTAGCAGGACAGTTTGACTAGAATAGAGAATGCCTCAAGGAAAGCAATATTAAATGAAACTGGAAACGAAGGGGAAATCAGATTACAGAGGATTCAAAATTCCAAGTTAAGATTTTGCATTTTTTTCAGAGGCAGTAGGGAGCCACTGAAGATTTATGAGTAAAAGAGTGATATTTCACATCTGCTTCAGGAGCTATCATTCTGACAGCTTTGTAGAGTGTGCATTAGATAAAGGAGAAATGAGAAGGAAGCCCAACTAGGAATTTATTTTAATAGGCTAGGTAAAAAGTGATGAAGGCCTGCGTGACTCAAAATAGAGGTTATATGATTAAAAATAAGGGGGTAGATCAAGAGTTTTCTTTGTTGCTGTTCAATCAGTCAGTTGAGTCTGACTTTTTGGGTCTATGGACCATAGTGTGCCAGGTCCTTCTATTCTCCACTATCATTGAAGTCGGTCCAAGTTCACATTCATTGTTTCTATGATACTATCTTTCCATATTGTCCTCTTTCCCTTTTGACTTCAACCTTTCCCAACATCACCATGATTTAGACAGATGGAAGAGAAGATACAGATCTAAAAACAATAGAAACTAAAAGACATGATAGGTTGCTGTTGGGGGTCAAGGAAGTGAAAAGAGTCAAGACCCCTATTCAACTGGAAACATGATGGTGCCATCCACAGAAATTGGAAAAGTTAAAGGATAAATGCTTTTTGTGTGGGCAGGGCAATATGAGCTCTATATTTAATATAATGAATAGAAATTCCCCATGCGATACCCAGGTAGAGATCTCCAACAATAATATGGTACTGTAATTCAGGAGAAAGATTGGGTCTGGATACATAGATTTGGGATTTGTTTGCATAGTAGTGATTGATCATGTACATACAACTCATCAGACATTGTAAAGCACTATACAATTGTAATGTACTATTGTACATTAATAAAGCATCACTTTTATCATACACATTCAATATTCTTGACCAAAAGTAAAGGGAGTTTTATATCTCAATCTTTACCTGGTGGGTAAAGGAAAATTTACCTTTCTCTTTATGTATAAGTTATCCCCAAAATTGAAGGGGTCAGAAAAAGGTAGAAAAGCTAGATAGGATATATATTTAGTGGTTTGTAATCATTTCCATGCATTAGCTGAAATGTGGCATAGTTCCCTGTAGAGCTTGTCTTGAGCTCAGTAGAAAAAAAAAACAGTGAAAAGTAAGAAATATATGAAAATTTTAAAAAGCAAAAATAATCTCATTAATCATAGGAGAGGCTCTCTTCTATCCACTTTAAGCTGTTTGCTCAAAGAAGAAAAGCTATGACAATCCTGTAGATAAGGTACTTTATCAGCTGCTGTCCAGTACTCCTGAATAAACCAGAGCTGATAAATAACACCACCTCAGACCAGTCCGCTATGGAGGCTGTCCAGAATAGAAATTCAAAATGGTGACAGGAGCTCTACTAAAGTTCTAAAGACCACAATACATTGCAAGCAGGGGGACAAGTCATTGGCATGCTTCAACAGCTGTAAAACTTCTCCTTGGAAAACCTATCAAAGCAATGAAGAGTATGTCTTTAAAAAGACAATGTGTGTTTAAGTTCCAGAGAAAAAATTCTTCAGTCTGGAAGTAAAATCATTAAGCCATTCACTGCAGGGTGTTGATATTTTTGCCTGCAGGAGATCAAAATGAATTTCATCCTTCTTAGTCATGGCTATAATTACCAAATGTTGAGTTGGTCATCCCGTGTTTTCAGCATGTAGAAACCTTTGTTGTAGTCATCCAAATATTTGATGGGGCATGAAAAGGTGAAGAGAGGTATGTCCTTGAAGTTAGGAAGACTGTAGTCCAAACTTTGTTTCTGATATATACTAGCTGGGCAACCCACAGGTATATAAACCACTTAATCTTTTTGTACTCCAGACAACTCTTAGTAAGTGATAGATGAGTTACTATATGCCTCTGTGAAGGGTGTTGACATCCCAGGAATTTTGCACATAGATGAAATTACAAACCTAGACTGCTACTATACCTCTGTTCATCCCCAAACAACAAAAAGCAACAAAACCTCCAAAGCGATACAATTGTTGCAATTGAAAATTGAGATTACATCTTATAATTTCCTTGTATCTTCCCACAGCATCCTGCCTAAGGGGTAGGCACAGAATAAGTGATTGATAAATATTTGTTGATTGTTCCCAGATATGACTATTTGTAACCATGAAGAAAACATCCCAGATAAATGGATTTCAAGGTCAACAATGAGATGATCTATGTGAGGTAAAGGAGGAATCATGTTTATAGTTTTGATACAACTAGTCAAAACCCAAGAGTTTCTGCTGGGCATGGTATTGTTGCTGGAAAAAGACGTGGTAAGGTTTACAATGAGGCTGTTTTCAGTAAGAGGTAATTCTGAGATGATATTCATTCAGAGGTTCTTGTATCATACACTTACTCAAAGTGCCTTTTTAGAAAAGAAAGATTGAAGTTGAAGTCAACTTCTAGTAGCAAATGGCTATTGCTACTAATTTTTACCTCCTATACAATATGGTAATATACAGTGCTGTTATATATGCTATCGCATTTTATCCTAATGCCCCAGTGAAAGAGTTGATATAATCCTCATTTTACAAATGGTAACATGGAGTTTTAGAGAGATTAAGTGATTTCTCTCAACTCTTAAGAGCTTTGTCAATAGATTGACAAAGTCAGGATTAGAATCCAGTTCTATATTTCTTTGACTAGATAATCATGAACATGCTAATTTGCAGTGTTGCCTAGTGATTCCCTCTGTGTGTGTGTGTGTGTGTGTGTGTGTGTGTGTATGTATGTGTGTGTATGTGTTTCTCTCTGGTTTTATCTGTGTCTTTCTATCTCTGTGTGTCTATCTCTCTGTGCATCCAACTCTATTTCTGTCACATTGTCTCTGTATCTCCAAAAGATGAATGATCAAGATTTATCTAGATACTATTTACAGGACCATCTCTGTTTTGAGTAGCAAGATGGGATTGCAAGCACATGCTAGCTATTTTAAAGACAATTTGAGTTGGAACTAGAAAAAGTTTCATTTCTTATTAACTATCAGGAGCTCTTGTATCTAAACAGATATATCTGACAAACTGGTTTATTCCTGGTTTTGAGATCTTTAGTTTCTTTTTCTGATTAACACACTAATACAATGCCATTTTTGTTCTAGTTATCCTAAAATTTTGATATAATCCTTCAGGACTTCTCATGTTGACCTTGGCTCAGTGTTACAGCTGCTATTTCTTTTCTACTTCAAGTCCTAGTGTTCCAGTCCATTCTCTGAATTGGAGATACCAATTTTATTTTTGTAGTTATCAGAGACCTGAAAAAAGTTGATGTTCATACACTGAGGAATGGCTAAACATATTGTGGTACATAATACTGAGCTTAAGAAATAATGAATGTGATGCATATAGACTACCATGAGAAGATTTATATGGTCTGATGTAGAATGAAACAGAACTAAAGAAAAAAATGCAGATGAGCACAACATAAATGAAAAGAGCAACAAAACAAAATTAAATCTTATAAAGTTATAAAGAATAAGTCTGACTTCAAAGTAGAGATACCCCACCACACTGCTTTGCAGAGTATGGGTATAATACATTACACATCCTTTCAGATTTTTTAAAAGGTATTGATCAGTTTGGGTAATTTTTTCTCTTCTGCCTCTTCTTTTTGTTTTAAATGTCATATATTATATAAGATGGCACCCTGAAAGAGTTAAGAGAAAGAAATACTGTGAGAAATTCTGGTGATGTTAAAAATAGCAATTGAAATGCATTTTAAAAAAATAAAAGAAAATATCAAAATTAATATAAGCCAGATCAACTAGCCCTTTTCTGGTATTATGGTTCTAATTTACCACTGAATCTCCCACCATTTCATGATGGTATAGAGCAGAATTACAAACAGAAAATTCCCCAAAATGTGGACATTTAGAAAACACAAGAATATATAAGCAAAACATTAACAACTGTATGTTAGCAAAAAAAATCACAACAGCACTTCCACCTTGCCATAAAATAGATTTCCACTAATCTCTATAATATAATTAGATGGTTTTCTTTTGTGTGAGTCAAGACTTCATTCCCCACTCACTCTGTATATACTTATCTACTTCACAGAAATGTGATGGATTGGGCCAAGTGATCCCTGAGGTACCTTTTAGCTCAAAATTTCTATGATTCTGTGATACACTAGATTAAATAGGTAATGGAACAAGTAACCCAATTATCCAAATGGCACCCACAAGTCACTACAGAAATGGGTGGGCCAGATGGTATGCTATGACAGTTCACCTCAAGTGGCAATGCCATCTCAACTTGTTTATCAAATATCTGACTATATTGCTATTCAATATTCCGTCTCTTTCCAGATGGTTTCTGTCTCATGCCATAAATGTGACTCCAGCATATTTAGGTCCTGGTGGGGGGTATATCTGAGGGGGGGGGTCTAAGTGCACACATGGAATGGGTATACAGAGCTACAGCAAACCAGCTGGTATTAGTTGGTGGAGAGGCAGCTTGAAAAGTCACATTGTGTTATGTTGTTTATTTCACTGACAGAAAGCACACCTTTCTTAGTTGACAGAAACTCAGGAAAAAGAAACAGACTAAAACAAGAGTTCAATAATAAGGTGATAAAGAAAATGGTGCTTATTCTTAGGATTGAGTCTCTCCGTTACATATTTTCATCAATGTATTTCCCACTGAAGACATAAATGAGACAAAGATCATTTTGGGGAACTGAACTACAATCCCCTCCTGCATCCAAATCAGAAATTACCATTAAGAAACTTTTCCATTTATATAATTTTCTGAATTGCTTTTAATGCCTATATTAGGAAGTGATAATAAATGGTAATAAACAAAGAGAATGTGTGATTTAATAGGTCATCATTTTTTATTCATGGTAACAATTCCTGGGCTGTTCTGTGTAGTCAACTGCGAAGGCAGGAAGACCTGGGTTCCCATATTGCCTCTGACACATTGGCTATATCACTTTGGGTAGGTCATTACCTGTAAATCCTTTGGGTAACTGCTTAAGACCACAAGTTAGAGATAAGTTGCAAAGCTTTGGTGGATGAAGTCATTCCTTTGTTGGCTGCCATCTGAAGTTCCCTTCACTGTTAAAATCACAGATCTAAAAACAAAAGGAGGGGAAAGTCATATTTTTCTTTTTGTACCCTCAGTAACTAGTATAGTCCTTGACATATAGTACTTATTTAATAAAAGCTGACTGATTGGTTGTCAGATATAACATTTTATGATTTTCAAAGCATTTTATCAACAACCCTACAGGGCAAGTAATACAAACACACACACACACACACACACACACACACACACACACACACAGAGATTACAAGGGCCACTTTAACTCTCTATTTTCCTTTTTTCTTTCAGATAACAAAATTAAGACTCAGAAAATTTAAGTGACTCTTCCAAGAAGACATGTAATAAGTGTCAGAGCCAGGATTTTGATTCTTATCTTTTGATTCTGTTACATTTTCTTTCCATTATACTTTTATATCTCTTACAATAATAGTTCCACGATCAAGGATCTATGATTTTATCAACATGAGTCTTTTCTCCATTGATAAAGATTACAGCCCCTCTTCACCTGAATAGCTAATGTTTAGTAGTTGCCATGGCTGGAAAAATTATCACCTATTGGCCAACCTTCTGGTTATGAATCCTCTGAATTTCTTTCCACTCATCTTTAAAAAACATAGGTTGTTAACAAGCCTATCCTTTAGGACTTTTTATACTGAAAGGGACTGACAATGTTTATATTTGACCTGAATATTCTTTGAAGGAATAAGGGAAGGAACAAGCTTTTATTGAGCACTTACTATGTGCCAGACACCGTGATAAGTGATTCACAAATATTACCTCACCATGATGAGGTATCAGAGGAGTATTTCATATAATTATGTTGGTACATGAGAAATAGCTTGGTCCAGTAAACAGAGCACAAATATCAAAGTCAGGAAGATCTGAGTTCAGCTTCAGCTTCTTTAGTTTAGTGGCTGTGGGACTATAGGCAAGTTAATTTATCTCTCAATGCTTTAGGAAACACTTCCAGATTAATTTGCTTAATAAACCGCAGTGTATATCTATCATTTCCAGGATCAAAACAAAAAATTCTATTGGCTTTCAAAGCTCTTCAAAACCTTCTCCTCCCTCCCTTTTTATTTTTTTTTAATATCTTAAACTCTGCTACATAATATGTGATCCAGTGACACTAGCCTCCTTGCTCTTCCTCAACCAAGAAACCCGATTCTTTGGCTCCTAGCATTTTCATTAACTGTCCCCTATGCCTGGAAAGCTCTTCCTTTTTCATTTCTATTTCTGACTTATGTCTTCCTTCCAGTTCTAACTAAAATCCATCCTTCAGGAAAACTTTCTAGATTCCCCTTAATTCTCTTTCTTTTTTGATTAATTCAACTTATTCTGTAAATATTTTTTTACGAAGTTACCTGCATTTGCCATCCCCAATACACAGTGAGTTTTATGAGACCAAATTCTGACTTGCCTTTCTTTTTATTTCCAATGTTTAGCATAATGTCTAACACATAGCATGAGCCCAATAAATATTTATTGACTGACAACTGAATGATTAACTGTAGAGAGAATTTGGGACTGGTAATTCCCCATATTGATGATGTCATAAATGTGGAAAAAACTAAAAACTTTAACTTGTAAAATTGCTATAGACTGGTACTTTGACAATGCCTTGACACTTTGACCTAGCTCCATTTGCCCATTCTTCCCAGGATGCTTAATTCTCTCCTTCCTGGGGATGAGAGACAATAAATCTGAATGCATAATCATGTTGGTGAGAGTTTTTAAGATGAATATCAGGTATGAAAATGGGAGTGAAAAGAAGGAAGAATCTGGAAGTAGAATGGGAAAGGGAGAGCACATTGTTTTCTGGGGAATAGAGAGAAGATGAAAGGATTTGGAAACTTTGAGATTGTTCCTCCCCTCCTGTCAAAATTGATGTTGAGTACTGATATACCTTTACTGATACAGTGCTGCAAGACTTCATTTACATCTGGCAGCAATGTCACCACCAATGGGAGAGGTGTCCCCAATCCCTAGGGGATAGAAATAAAGAATGGATCTTTGATTTTATTGGTTTAGGAAATATCCAAATGAAGAAATTCCCTCTATCAGTGAAAATTGATATCCTCACTGTAACTGGTAATCTTATAGCATTGCCTAGAGCATTTAGATATCAAATGATTTGCTTGGGGTTATACATCTAATATATCTCAAAGGTGCAAGTGAGGATGCTGCTTCAGAGGTGGATGTGTGCATAGCAAATGGGCAAAAACAAACTGACCCCAAGTAAGCAGAGGTTCATTGTAAGATAAAGGCCTGTGAGAGTGTTGGGCATTTTTTTTAAGTTAAGTATATTAGGTTTGGCAAATTTTTGTGAACTATGAAGTTCTTCAAGTAAAAATTGATAAATCTCTATGCCCAATCCAATCATTTTATTCATAGTATTTAACTTTTTTAAAATTTCTTTCTAGGATTTAACACCAATAACCATTTGCTCTTATTCAATAAACTACTTTTTTGGTGATTTTTTTCTATTAAGGTTCTTTCTGTGCCTATAGGAATTTTCAATCTCAGTCTCCTTTACAGGTTCATCTTCTATGTCCTTCTTCTATGTATGGGTGAGTATATTCTTGTACTCTATCTTCTGTCCTCTCTTCAGTTTCCACTCCCATTTTAAATTATTTCAACAGCTTCTCTGGATTTAAGTATCATCTCAATGGAGAACACTCTTAAACCTACACAACCTTTCTCTCTTAATCCTTAATCTCACATGTCCAACTGCCTGCTTAACATTTCTAAGTAGATGTACTATAACTAAATTCAATAATCCAAAATATTATTCATTTTTAATTTATTCATTTATTTTTAATTTATTGATTAAAACAAGCATCCCCATAACATAATATAACAAAAAGCTTATTGTACATGAAACTGTAAATTTATTTTGCACAACTTCCTATTCCTTTTAGTGTATAATAAAGTTATCATGTACATTTTCCCCTTATTACTTTCCCCCAGTAGGCATTCCAGGGGTCCTCAAACTTTTTAAATAGGGGGCCAGTGCACTGTCCTTCAGACTGTTGGAGGGCCAGACTATAGTAAAAACAAAAACTTTGTTTTGTGGACCTTTAAATAAAGAAACTTTATAGCCCTGAGTGAGGGGGATAAACGTCCTCAGCTGCTGCATCTGGCCTGTGGGCCGTAGTTTAAGGACCCCTGTGATATGTTTGTATATATGTGTGTATGTAAAATTATTCTGTGCATCATTTTTTTGAATGTAAATAGTATTTTTCTTCTTATGTCCTTTATACTTAATTTAGGTATTCGTAATAATCAAAATGACTTATTCACTCAAAGTCATTCTCCAAAAAATAGTGCTATTACTATATTTAATGTCACCTTGGATCTTGTCATTTCACTCTTCTTTATTTTGTGCAAATCTTTCAATGTTTTTGTAAGACTGTTAAGCTCATCCTTTTTTTTTTATAACACAATAGTATTCCATCACAATTATATACTGAAAACTTAAATATCCACAAGCATTCTTTCTGAAATTATATGAATACGTCTTTAAGAAGCATGAAATTTTTGTTTTATATTCAAAGGAAAATATAGCCAACTGCATACTTGTAGAGTATATGTATCAATAAGCCTTTGGGTCAATGATTATACACATTTTTACAATATAAACAACAGTTTCATAAATGATGAGCATTTTACTTGGTATTTCCTATCAGGAACTAGAAAAATACCTACTTATGTTAAGGTATCATAAGAGAATCAATTCTCTCTATATGACCTCTCTGCCAGCATCCATCACAATAAAATTTTTAGGAATAGAAGAATCAAAGAAATATTAATTTTTTTAAATATCTAGAGGCTAGAAATACAACTTAACATCCACAGGAAATTCACAGTCTAAGTGTCTTTATTGCTGAGTTGAAGACTTAGTAAAGTGAACTCATGGTTTTACCAGTGCATGCATGATGGCAAGAATGGGGGGAGGATTCTGGGAAGATGGCAGAGCAGATCAGAAAATTTCACACTATCCATATTTCCCCCACAAACAGAAAAAGTTTATGGCTCAGGGTGAACATAGACTGAGGAAAAACAAGGAAGACTTGGGGCAATACAGGGGTTCTCCTGGGATAACCCAAAGGTCTGGGATTTAACTGGTATGAAATGTATACATCCCAAGCTAGTTCCACAGAAATAGATGAGTAGTTTCAGCTACAACCATAGGGGCTTTTGCCTCTGGGACAGCATGGGAATCTGGGTTCTGAATGTGGAAAGATTGAGGGAACCTCTGCTGAATGGGAGCACCAGGCTTAGCTGGGCTGAAAAGTAACCAACAAACCCAATCTAAGTGCAAAAGCAGGGAGGGGGCACTGTTGGCTGTGGGCACTTACAGGAATGTGGATCTTTTGGTTTGGGGTTTCAGGTCAGAGAAGAGAGGTGAAATGAAGCCAGAAGCACCATCTTCCTCCCCCACCCAAGATTAGAGGTGCTTATAATAATAGTTCCCATTTTTTTTTAAAGTGAACAAAGAAGAAATAATTAACCATAGAAACTTTTATGGGAATAGGGAAGACCAGAGTTCATCTTTAGAGGACAGTGAAATTTTAAAAAGTCTCTTCTACACCAAAAAGTAATGCTAAATGGCTATCTACCCAGAAAAAATTATAGAACAATTCAAAACAATCAACAATCAAATAAAATTGAGGAAGTTTTTTTTTTTTTTTAATAGGAAGAAGAACCATTCAAGAAAAACAAGAAGATTATGTGAGGAGTTATTCAACTAGAAAAGGAGATGTAGAGTCTTAAAGAAAAAATAATTCTTTGAAAATTAGAATTGGGCAAGAGGAAATAAGTGAGGGCTTAAGAGGAATAAGAAAGAGAATAAGAAATAATAAAACACAATATAAAGAATGAAAAAATAGATTGGAATACTTATAAGAAAAACAGCAGATCTGAAAGACAGATCAAAAAGAGAAAATATAAGAATAATTGGATTACCTGAAAGATGTGACCCCCTCCCAAAAAACAACATTGACACAACAATAGAATAGATAATTTAAAAAATGTCCTGGAGTGAGGAGAAAGTAGAAATAGAAAAAAAATCCATCAATCACATCCTCAACATTAGCTTATATGAGAAACACATAAGAATATTATTGCCAAATTTCAAAAACCCCAGATCAATGAAAAAAAGAAAAACAAAACAAAAACAATTATACTACACTGGAACTATAATTAGAATTGTACAGGATTTATCAGCAGTTACAATAAAAGACTCCAGGAACTAGAATAACATATATATATATATATATATATATATATATATATATATATATATATATATATATATCAGTTATCGAATGAACTAGTCCTGCAGCCAAAACATCATATTTAGCAAAACTAATAATAATATTGAATGAAAAAATTAGATATTCCACAAAATTTCAGATTTTCAGTACTTTGTTCCAAACAAACCCAAACTTATTGGAAAATTTAACATATAAGAGTCAATATCAAAGATTAATTTCAAGAAACTCAACAAGGACAAATTATGGTTTTCACATGAAAATATGTTTAAGATTGATATCAGTAATTGGATAGTTCAAAAGAAAGAATGAGGCAGAGTTGAATATGATCTGACTCTAAAAAATAACACTGAATTGGAAAAGGTAAAAATAGTAATTATGTTATATGAATGAGGTGCAGAGGAAGAATAGACATGGGGGCATTAGAGGGAGGAGAAGATCTGGTAGTTCTGAAAACCTATTCACATCATGAATTGGCTAAATAGGGTACACTACATATATAAACCATGATGGGTATAGTACCCTCTAAAATCTCTAAAGAAATAAAGGGTGGAGAGGGAATAGGATAAGATGGAGTACAGAAGGATGTATAAATTTGTGGTAGTGGGACAAGGTATGTAAATTGATGGTCAAAGGATAAAGGTTAAGGTGGCATAGAAAAGGGTTTTTAAATTAAAAGGAGTGGGATAAAGTATGCAGATTAATGAGAATGGGATAAAGAGGGAAAGAAGAGAAGAGAAGGGAGGAATCCATGAGTGGGGGAAGGTTAAGTAATAGCAAGGCAAGTCAAGGAATAGAATTAAAGTAGAAGAGTTAGCAGGGATACAAAATATGAGATATACATAAACACTACAACAAGGATCAGGAGTAGATTTCATTAAAATTAAAAAAATGTAGAGCTAGTATAATCATTGTTCTTAGATAAAACCAACCTTAAGGATTCAATCAAGAGAGAAATCTGTATTATTTTAGCCATATTAATAATGTTTTAGGTTAATGTTTACATATGTCGTAAATGTTTCTATATATACATGTGTGTATGCATGTAAATGCATGTACATAGATGTATGTGTGTAGATGTGGGTCTGAATAGATGTGTATGTATGTGTATATATATATATATATATATATATATATATATATATATATATATATATATATATATATATATATATGTAAATATTTTCATGCTTAACTGAAGTCTCCTTTGGGGAAGTGAGTGGGACATGAAAGGAGAAAAAATAAAGTAAAAAGTATACAACAGAGAACAAAAGAATAACTTATAAGGAAACAAAGAATATATAGATGATCTTAAATATAATCTCTTCTATTATTATATATGCTCTCTTGAAAGGGAAATATATTGCTACAGATTTTGAATTCTCCGTGTTTTGCTGAGCACATCACAATGTTTTATTTTATTATGTTTATTTTCCTTTTCTGTCTTTTTCTATTTGTTTTGTCTCATTTTGTATTTAGTTTATTTAAAACTAAATTCCCCATATATTAAGATAAAGGGGAATAATCACATTGATTTTACCCCATAACTAATATTTGCATCAAAGTAACTGTGTTTCAATGTCACAGAAGATGAACAAGACATAAAGTTTCATGTGAATGATTGAATGAAGAAATTCTGTCACCCAGATGTAGCCTCAATTCCAAAGACTTCACAGAGAAGTAAATAATGATATATATATATATATATATATATATATATATACGTATATATATATGTATATATATATATATAATATTTGACTTTATTTTCCAAAACTTCAATAAGGATTTATGATCTTAACAAGAAACCTTGGTGTATAAGAAAAACTGAGGCATACCAAATAGTTGAAAGGTTGGGTTATCTACCAGTCTACAAAATTTCTTCAAAAAATTATAAGGATCCTAAAAAGATTCTACATCACAATATTTCATTTCCTTTTGGGAAGTGAGTTGAACTTAGGAAGAAATGGTATCGATGAAGAAACTTCATTTTGATCTATGCTGGAGAAGCAGGAAAGTCAGTTTGTGTTTGAAAAGGGTCCCTTCCCAGACAGAGCAGTTCATTCTAGATGGAGGTTATGATGTCCCAGGGCCTATGGACAGATTGCTGTCATAATATTTCCAGCTTCCCTAAACTGAACTCAGAAGCAAAGCCAGGATGGAACTAGGCCAGATTTACAACCCTCCATCTCTGGGTTTGGGGAAGACATTTTTTTTTCATATTTCATAAATAGCATTTGTATAATTTCAAGGCTTACAAAGCACTTAAGAAATATTCTTACAATAACCCTGGGAGGTAGGTGCAATTATCCTCATTTTTCAGATTAGGAAAGTGAAACAGATAATGATTAAGTCTGAATTGTCTAGGATCACACATCTAGAGAGTGTCTGTATCCCAATTTGAAATCAGGTCTTTTTGATTCTAGACTAGCTCCCTATCTGTGTTTCATGCTGTTTTACTGTAAGTACAGTGTTTTAATTCTTTTTTCTGATATGAAGTCTATAGGATTTGCTGACAAATATTGAATTCCCTTGGGGTTGGGACTGGATCAGTGAGTATACACTGAATGCAGGATTACAAAACAGAAGAGATTGCCCATAAACTCCCCTGCTAAAAAACCTATTAAAAAAATAATACTTGTAAAGTGTATCATAAACTATAAAGCACTATATTAATGTCAGCCATTATTGTTAAAATTGGTAGAGTTTATATAGGTGTAGATGAAGAAAGAAAGCATTTTAAAAAGTCGAAGGTGAGAGGTAGGTTGGAACACAAAATAATCATAATTGGAATACTGGTAATTATCTACATTGAAATATATGAAAATATCCAGAGCCCACTGTAACTTTTACAGCTGAAAGGGTGGCAGCAGGAGGAGCTAGGGAGCTTTCCCAGGAATACAAAAGGGATCTTGCATTGTTGGTATTAGGAAACCCAAGAATATATCCTGCAGTGGAGGAAAAGATTTGTTGGGATAGTACTTTGCAGAGTAACTATAAAAATGGTTCACAAGCTTTCTTTTTAGAGTCCCTCTCCCCCGCTTCCCCAATAGAAAGAGCAATTTTTCCTCTTTCTTCCAAAACCTACCCCTAACTTCTTTAGATGATTTGGGATGATTCACAGAACTGGTATTTTTAGTAAAAGAATTTACTGTTTATAAGTATTTCTGATTATTAAAGACCAAAGTCACAGGCAAAAAAGTACAGAATGGAACAATTTAGAGGAAAGAGTTTGCTGATTTATTAGCTGCTTTAAACTTTTCCTTCCCATAAAGTTTGATAAATTGATAATTTATCAAGAGAATTTAAGAGATTACATATAGAATTCTATTTTGCCTCCATAAATATCACTGAATGATTTTCATCAGAATGCTTAGAGAGAAAATTTTTCTGTTAAGTACATTTTGAAGTAAATATAACAAATGACATATTGAAAATAGATTTCATCAGCATCAATTTTAGCTAGCTCATTTTTCCTAAAATACCTTAATATTTGCTTTTGTTCAAAGTAATTGTTTATTCGTGCATCTATTGTGCATTTTAATGGAATTTGTGACTGTCTTAAGCCCTCCTATCAAGAGCACATGGATATTTATTGAATGCCCACTATGTGCAAAACATGTAATAAGCACATTAGGGAGCCTGGGAGGAAATTAATAGCACTTTGTTGATTGAAAATGGCTATAAATATCATTAATATTTTTTGAATTAAGTTGAGTTGAATGGAATTTAATTTGACAAATATAAAGCTTTTATACTAGTCATGCCTAGAATATACTTTATATGACTCTCCTACCATATAGAATGTCTCATTTTCTAAAAGGTGCAGTTCAAATTCCAAAGTTCTATGTGAAGCCCTCCGTGATCCCTGCAATCATTTGCTCTCTCCCTCTCAAACTTCATTGATTTTTTTATCCCCTTGTGTTTAATTTATTCTGTCTCTCTTTGCATATATATATATGTATATATATATACATATATATATGTAGATACACACACATATATATATATATACATATATATACATGGATACACACATGTATGTAAACATATGTATGGGTTATGAATATATATATAGGCACAATGTAAACTATATGTAGTATGTATACATGCTATATATTATGTGTGTATGTATATAGGTATAAATATATATGTGTATGTGTGTATATTTATGTATTTATTCATTTTTCTGTAAATGAATGTAAGGTCTTTGAAAGTAGAGATCATTTCATTTGTTTTATTTGTCTCCCTAATACCCATAACAGTACTTAGAATTACAGATGTTTTGTCATTGCTTTTTGGTTTATTCATTGATAGAAGAGGTGATATATAAAATGAAATGACTAAATTGTACACATTAACATTAATACATATTAACCAGTTATGTCCATAGAGAGACTGATGGGTTACTAGAGTGGTTGAAATGAATAGAACCTGTTGAGAATTCCTGAGAGGTCTTCATGAATAGATGACTTTTCAGGTACCCTAGGAAGAAGGGAAAGAACTCTTGAAAGAATTTTTCCATTCCTGTCTCAACTGCCTTCTCACTCTGGCAGTGCTTCTCCTTTGCATTCTCTTCCTATGATTGATGCTATTTAGTAAGTGACAAAGGAAGGATATGAATACAGGTCTTCTGATTCCAAATTCAACCTACTTTCCACCATACTTCATTACCTTCAAGATGAAACATGATATAGATGTTAAAGAGCTAGAACTAAAATCAAGATGATTCTAGAACAAATAGAGGTTTGCAAAGAATTTTGCAAATATGATCTTTTTTACCCTCACAACAATCATTGGAGGTAGTTGCTATTACTATTCCCTTTATAAATGTGAGAAAACCAAGGTGACCTGCTGAACTTCATACATTTAGCAAGGGTTGGAGGTAAATTTGAATTCAGATCTTCCCAACTTCAAGTCCAGTATTTTTTACACAGCACCTTTTACTGGCCACTGTGCAATTTATACCTGACAAGTGTAAAGATGAGGAACATTCCCCTCTGAAGTAGCCCATTCCAATTTTGGAAAACTTGTTAGGAAAAATTCCCTGACATCAAGTCTAAATTCGGCCTTTTGCAACTTCTGATCATTGTGTCTGATTCTACTCTTGCATCTAAACTAGAAAGTATTCAAATACTACTGCAGAAAATACAACTCTATTAGACTGGCCACATTGTTTGAATGCCAAATATATACTTGCCAAAAAGATCATTTTATGAAGAATTCACACAGGGCAATTGCTCACATGGTGATCAGAAAAAGAAAAACAAGAACTCTCTTAAGAAAGTCTCTCTCTTAAAGTCTCTCTTAGGAACTTTAAAATTGATTGCACGGCATGTTTACATCTAGTTTGTCAGTGCCCTTAAATTGAGTACTTAGAACTGAATGCAATTCTCTAGATGTGATATAAACTAGTTATGATGATGAAGAGACTATTAACTCTTTAATTCTTGAAAGCTCCTCATCTCTTATAGTAGCTCAAGATCATGTCAAATTTACATTTGAATCCTGTGTGACTCTAGGCTAGTCAATTAACTTCTCTGTAAAATAAAGTAATATCAAGGAGCAAATGACATACTATATACAACACTCCATGTAAAGTTTAAAGTACAATATGCTATTGTTAGTATTCCTTTCTACCACAATCTTTTATCAAACAATTTTTTTTTCTGATTGCTAAGTTTTGTCTTAAATCTTGCATCTTTAAAGGAATTGCCAATTTAAAAAAACAAAACAGCAGCTATCTGGTACTGAGCTTCTATCAAGTGGGTAATCCTATTTTTCTTTTGAAAATAATATTACTAAAAATCAAATTCTCTCCTCTGATCCATAACTGGGAGCCATGTAAACATACCCATATAAACAGACATAAAAATATGGAAGAGAGTGTCTTATCTGAACTTTTTCTAACAAAATGAAAATATTACAACAGTCACCTTTGGTCTAAGACAGTGGTTTTCAAACTTATATTCTCAATACTTTTATATTATTCAAAATTATTGAGGACCTGTACAAAGAGGTTTTTTATATAGATTATATTTTTAAATGTTTATCATATTAGAAATAAATATACATTACTTATTATTTGTTGATTCATTATTTATTATTATTAGAAATAAAATTAATTTTGAATATGAAAGAATTTTTTTCTAGAATACCCTTTGAGTAATACTGCTCTAGGAGAATAAAGAGATGAAACAATTTTAATTTTAAAAAACTGTTGAGACACTTTCTTTTCCTTTTTTACACAGTGGCTTTCCACTGACTTTTTCTCCCTTTTATTTCAAAATAACTTCCCCTCGTAATGAAAAAAGATATAAGTAAGAAAAACACTTGGCATGCCTGAAAATTTTCACACCCACTCTGCACTGATAGTTACCCATTTTTTCTGATAAGAAATAGAAGGCACATATTACCAATGGTCTTATGAAATTATGATTGCCCATTATATCATTTAGAGTACCAAAGTCTTTTTATATTTTTTCCTATAACATATAGTGACATTATTTACTTATTTTCTTTAGGTTCTACTTGCTTTACTTGCAGCCATTCATAATAAGTCTTTCAAAATCTCTGTGAATTCTTAATAATCATCAGTTTTTAATGCAATAATTTATGCTTTGTGTATTTTCATGAAAATACATATGTATTCAGCCATTCCTTAACTAACCAGGGAATCATTTTGTTTTGAGTGCTTTGCCACTAAGCATTTATATACATATGGTGTATGATCGTAGTTAATATGAGCAGACTACAACATATCAACAATGAAAAGAGCTCTGAAGAAATAAAGAAGTAAAGATTATAATATGACAAAAAGAGAAAATGAGCTGATCATAAGATGAGAGCAAGGGATGAAAAGTAAATAAATAGAGTGCTCCACTTAACATTGGAAGAAAATGAGAAAGGCCTCTAGCATTTGTGATGCTTAGGAGACAATGGATGAGAGTTTTATAGGATGTTCAGGAATGGATGGATTGAGATCTGATACATTGGCAAGAAGTCTTGATTTGACAACAGCACAGATCCATGTATATACTTATGTATACTTATAGGCATGTATATAAAATGTGTGTACACACATATAAACTTGTTCACATACATTACATTTTTATGCTTTTCCTCTGTCTTTGAAATTTTCAGATGTATTGTGCATATTCATTTGTTGTTAATATATATACATATATATAAAATACATTTGTGTATATATATACATATATACATACATATGTACAATCTACTTATGTACACACATAATGTTGAAAGTGTTAAGTTTACACTCAGTTTGTTTTAAATACTGTGATAATTTTAAATTATTTACTGTAATGATTGGAACAATGAACTTTTAGAACTGCTGACAGACTTGCTAAACCATAAGTAATTACCTTGATAAAACCAAAAGTATGCTGATTGTTCTACCATTTTGCCATCTTTGTGAATAAGATGATTATGAGATGTAATCCCAGAATACTCTAAATTTGCCTTTATTTTTGTTACTGATGATTTAGATTATTCTTTCATTTGGTTCTTGATGGATAGGATTCTTTTTTTTTTTTTTTAATATATTCATTATGCAAGGTTTTTGTAAGAATCCTCTCTTGACTGATGAGATGTGGTACTATGGATACTGCATATGCTCTTTGGCTTATTTTTCACAAAATGCAATTTTCTTTTCTTCTTTTTGTTACAAGTGATAATCTGATAGATATGGGGTAGGAGGAAGAAATAGTTGAAATAAAGACGATGTAAAAATAAAAGATATCAATAATTTTTAAAAAGAAAATTGCGAAGCTATTTGTTCATAATTTTAACCCCTCACCTATCAGGAAATGTCTATTGTTGTTAAATATTTGTGTTAATTTCCTATAACTTCTGAATATTATATCTTCATATGTGATATATATTACAATTTTAAAATAATTAGCTGCTTTTATTTTCCATTCTAGCCATTGATTTTGTTCCTGCAGTCGATAGAGTACCCTGAAGTAAGGAGAACCTGAGTTCAAATCTGGTTCCTAGCTGTGTGACTTTGGGCATGTCACTTAACCCCAATTGCCTCAGCAAATAAATAATGAAAAAATAAAAATTATCTTATATGGATACTTCTTTCTTTTGTTCCATTTAGACATGAAACAATTTCTAATCAAAGTCATTTGCTGACTTCTAGAGCCTTTTTCTACTTTTCAGTTCATATCTGTAAAGAAGGATAGCTTGACCTAGATAATTTCTCTAAGTGTCACATCATCTTTAGATACTTTGATTATTACTGATCTACATGGTTGTGGTGGTATTAATGCTTCATAGTACTGTCAATCCTTACTAAGATTACTAGAGTAATTTTTTTCTTCCTTTCATACTTCATCTGTCTTAAACCTAATTCCTACAGTTCAATATAAATATGCTTTTTTTTGTTCATTGATATCTACTGGCCATGTCTATCATTGTAGTCCAAGTCATGAATTAAAATAAATAATTTCTGAATGCAAATCCTTGAATCAGGAATTTTGACATTCTAGATCTTCTTGGGCATTTCACCAAACCTCTCTTATACAGTTTTCCAAAATATAAATTCAATGAAGCATGTGGAAGTGACTTAAGGATTTGTTAGTGAGTGGGCTCTAAGTTTTGCAAGTATAATAAAAGGGACATTAAATGAGTCACTAGAAATTCATTATGTTATAGCTCTCCAATGTGTCTCTCCTTTGTGACATTTTATCTTTATTAGAATGCTTAAAAGACTGTGAAGTGGTTTTCAAGTCTTGGTTGGTAAATATTTAGTTAGAATAGTCTTTTGAGAATTCCTTAAATAGAATATATACCAACAGTAAGAAGAATATACTTGACCAAAGTCTATCTTGAACTATATAGAATGTATACAATTATCCTATAGATTGAGGATTACTACTGCCAAATATATAAACTGATCAGTTTAGTATTTGTTGTAACTCTTAATATTGATTCAATTGAATCAATATATTGATCTTTTCACACATAATTTTTACTGAGAGTTTTAAACGACTATCTATAATTATAATTAAATAAGGCATTTTACCAGTTAGTTTATTATATACCATCAAAACAATCAGTTTTCAAGAACTAGCCATATCAAAACCCAGATGAGAACCTAATGGCCAGAGTAGATTGGTATCTGTGATCAAGCTAGACCAAGAATACTTACTCAAGACTAATAGGTGCCAGCATGAGACTGGAGATGGGATGAAAGGATTCCCAAATTCAGGGACTAGGCAGGAGTAGTTGTATTTGTACAGAATGAGGAGTTGAGATAAATAGATAAACTGAATGGGAATTGACAAAAGGAGAATTCGAGCAACCCAAAAACCAAGCACTAGAAATCATAGTCTCTAAAGCATAGCCAGAACAAAAACTTTTAGCAGTAACTGAGGAGACAAGGTGTCATGACAAGAAAAACCTATCCATGACTTCTTTAAGTCTACTTCTTTAAGTAGAAAATCGGGGTATATTAGCTATGATTATTCTTGGATCTTAAAGGAGATACCATATCAGAGCCTGGGAACTGAGCAATCAGATAATTAAAGGGATAAGTCTAAGGATATTTTGAAAATGGTCAAAGTGACTGTCCTAAATATTAACTCAATTGTCTCATGCAGTGAGTCAATCAATTTCTTGTCAATCAGTTCTACCTGATAAAATGCTATAGTTTTATAAAGAATAACTACAAAAGATACTTAATTTATCACATTAACATTCTACTTGAGCCTATCTTTTGGGTCATTATATTGTGACCATAGAAATTATTTCTGATTCAATTTTCCAAAATGCCTGAGATAATAAATAGCATTATTCTCAGTTTTTTCTTACCAACTTTTTATGTAAAAGGAGTAAAAATTAATTTTACTCCACATGAATGTGTGCTTTGATTTTGTTTTTATTCATCTCTATAGTATAAAAATAAGCATTAGATCAGGAAATAAGAAAAACAACACATGTATATAGTACTCTAAGGTTTACAGAGTACTGTAACCTTACTTTACATATTGCTTAAAAGTATACAAATCTTTAGATGCACAGAAAGTGAACATTAAAAAGAAAGGCCAACAGTGCACAGATCTATATTTCATTCCTTTTTTTCTCTGCCACTATCCATTTGAATCTTTACCCTCCAGCTGAATCATTTCCCTTAGATTTCTCATAAGAAGATTTTAAAGATTATCTAGCAAGATAACATACCAGAACTTCAGATTCTTTCTTGAGCTAAATTGCCAAGCATGCAAACTCAACTGGATATAATGCAACTCTCATTTGGTCCCAGTTGGACATACTGTCCTTTGACCCCAAAATAGTGATGTCATTTTAGTCCTCCTTAAAAACAAAAGACAAACATACACAGATCTACCTAATGAAACTTTAATTTGACCCATTCTCCTACCATTCAATTTCTATTCTTTTACTTACTTTTTTTTTAATGAGTGGTGCACACCCAATGCTACCATATACTTATTACTCTTTTCCATCAATGAACTGGAGCTATATTCTAATGATCTTCACAGTAACATCCTCATCACCAAATATAACTGTGTGTTTTTAGGACCGCCTCTCCAGCTCTCTATGTAGCATTTTGAATCATTTCAGTTGATTCTAAATCTCCATGACCTTATTTGGGGCTTTCTTGGAAAAGATGATAGACTGATTTGCCATTTCCTTCTTTTGCTCATTTTACAGATGGGGAAACTGAAGCAAATGGGTTAAATGACTTATCTAGGGTCATCCAGCCAGTATATAAATATCTGTCATCCTATTTGAACTCAGGAAGATGAGTCTTCCTGAATTCATGTTTGACACTTTCTGCTATTCCACTTAGCCACCCATATAGCATACTACTCTACTGGCCACTCCCTGCTTCTTCATTTCAGTTCATTTAAACAAGAATTTTCTTGAGTGTCATACCACTGTCTTAAGTCCTGAGATACAAATTAAAAATAGTACATCTCATTAAGAAAGTTGCACATTGCTGGGGACTACAAACAAATAAATTGATAACTAAACATAAGATCATTTTGAATAGAGAACCCAAACAATTAGTATAATCAAGAAAAATACATGAGCTGAGCCTCAAATGAACCTAGGGAGTCTCAGTGGAAGTAAGAAGCAGTACATTTTAAATATGGAGGTCAGCCTCCACAAAGAAAGCAATGAAGAAAATGAAATTTTGAATTTGGGGAATAGCAAAAAGGTCAGTTTAGCTGGAATAGAAAGTGCATGAAGAAGAGTAACATGAAATAAGTCTGAGAAGATAGGCTGAAAACAAATTTTGAAGTACTTTAAATGCTAAGCTGTAAAATTTACATTTAATTTCAATAGTAAAATGAAGTCACTGAAGAAAGTTTATCAGGAGAATTACTTGGTCAGACTTGCACTTTAGGAAGATTATTCTAACAGCTATGAGAAAGGTGGATTGGAGAGGGGTAAGAATGAAAATTGATTAAATTGGGAAGCTGTTTTTGATAATCCAAGTGATAGAGGATATGAATGGGAACTAAAGGAGTAGTCATGTAAGTGGAATAAAGGGGATTGGATATGAGTTATTGTGAAAGTGACATTGATAAAATTTAATCAGCTGTGGGAGCTGAAGGAGAAGGAAAAATCAAGAATCATTTGATGTTGTAAAACTAAGTGATTTGAATAATGATACATATCTTCAACACAGGGAGGGAATTTACAAAGACTGGCCTGTTTGAAAGAGGGAAGAGAGAAATCAAATATTTATTAAGCTTTATTATGTACTTCCGGTTATTCTACTAATTTCTAGGGATACAAATAGAAGAGAAAGAAAGAAAGAAAGAAAGAAAGAAAGAAAGAAAGAGAGAGAGAAAGAAAGAAAGAAAGGAAGAAAGAAAGAAAAAAAGGAAAGAAAGAAAGAAAAAAAGGAAAGAAAGAAGGAAAGAAAGAAAGAAAGAAAGAAAGGAAGGAAGGAAGGAAGGAAGAAGGAAGGAAGGAAGGAAGGAAGAAGGAAGAAAGAAAGAAGAAGGAAGGAAGGAAGGAAGGAAGGAAGGAAGGAAGGAAGGAAGGAATACAGTTAGCAATAGTAACTGGGAAAAGAATTTTAAAGCAAGTTTCTCTGATGAAGGCCTCTTTTCTCAAATGTATAGGGAAGTAACGCAATGTTTTGTTTTGTTTTGTTTTTTTTAAATTAAGTGATTCTCATTTTTGTTCTGTAAGAAATGACCAGCAGGATGAATACAGACAGGCTTGGAGAGACTTACAGGAATTGATGCTAAGTGAAATGAGCAGAACCAGGAGATCATTATATACTTCAACAACAATGTTATATGAGGATCAATTCTGATGGAAGTGGTTATCTTCTACAATGAGAGGATCCAAATCAGTTCCAATTGATCAGTGATGAACGGACCCAGCTACATCCAGCAAAAGAACACTGGGAAATGAGCATGGATCATAACATAGCATTTATACTCTTTCTGTTGTTCTTTGCTTGCATTTTTGTTTTTCTTGCCAGGTAATTTTTTCCTTCTAAATCCAATTTTTCTTATGCAACAAGACAACTGTATAAATATGTATACATATATTATATTTAACATATACTTTAAGATGTTTAACATGTATAGGACTTCCTGCCATCTAGGGGAGGGGGTGGAGAGAAGAAGGGGAAAAGTTGTAACAGAAGTGTTTGCAAGGGTCAATGTTGAAAAATTAATTACTCATGCATATGTTTTGTCAATAAAAAGCTATTCGAAAAAATAAGTGATTCCCTATTTGATAAATTGATCAAAAGATATGAACTTTTCCCAAAGAACTATAAAATCATGTATTTCCTTTGACCTAACAATACAGCTACTAAGCATGAATAGTAAGAGGTTTTTAAAAAAGAAAAAGACATATTATATACATACGTGTATATGTACATATATAAAAATATTTATAGCTAGGGCAAATAATTGGATATTGAGGGGATGTTCTCAACTGGGGAAGGACTGAATAAATAATGATATCATGGAATATTTTCTATGGGAAATGAAGAGCAGGATACTCTTAGAAAAATCTGGAAAACCCTCCATGAACCCAAGCCAAAAGGAAATGTACAATGTACAAAATAATAGCAATGTTGTGGAATGATCAGCTGCAAATGACTTTGCTATTCTCAGCAATACAATGATCCACAACTACTTTGAAAGACTTATGATGAAAATGCTAGCCATACCCAGAGAATGAACTGATTGTGTCTGAAACCTGTTGAAACATATTATTTTTTACTTTATTTTTCTTTGGAGGGAAGAGATGTTTCCTTTTGCAACATGGCTTTTATGGAAATGTTTTGCATAACTTCATGTATCCCTTCCTAATGGGGGATGGTGGGAAAGAGGAGAAAGAAGAGAATCTGAAACTCAAAGTTTTTTAAAAATATTTAAAAAATTGTTTTATATGTAACTGAGGAAAATAAAAATATTAAATTTTAAAAAGACCTAAAAATAAGTGATATGGCAAAACTTCCCTTTCCTTGCAGAAGTGGAGACCATAGATGAGTAACACTGACTAATCTATCAGAGTTATCTTCCCTCTCTCATTTAATTATTTTATTATTTTATTGGATTTCCAGAATTGCCCAAATGGAAGAAGTATGTAAAAAATTGAGTAGAATAGTTGCCTACAGGGGGACTCTACCAAATCATTTTATACATTAACTAGCGATCTTTGTTCAATTATTCTTTTTCAGTAACTTAAGAAAATGACAGAATTTGGGTGATTTTGAAATGTGTGTTAGTCCTTGAATGAAGGATTTAATGAGAACATGTAGCACAATTATTCATTAAGCCACAATTATACATATAACTTATGTAAATGAATTAGAATGATGATTTGCTTTTGGTGATTTCACTCCCTGGAAGCATGCATTTCTTAATAATGCAGTCCACAAAAGGATATCAGATATGACATATCATATTGGTGCAACTTATCTATTTGACTTGTTTTCTGTTTTTTGTAAGGAGATATTATGACTAATTTAAAAATGATTGCTGAATACAAGGAAAATAATGTTCATGATTCTGAAACTATAATAAATATATGATATTTTAAAATGTTGTTTAGGTGGAAGGCATATCTCATAACAAATAAAATCTAGACAATCCTGTTGTCATTTTTTAATTTTTTAATAACTTTTTATTGACAGTACATTTGCAAGGGTAATTTTTACAACATTATCCCTTGCATTCACTTCTGTTCTGAATGTCCCCTTCTCTCCCTCAACCCCCTCCCCTAGATGACAGACAGTTTTGTACATGTTAAATATGTACAATACAATATATGTGTACAGCACCTAACAGTTCTGCACAGGAAGAATTGGATTCAGAAGGTAAAAATAACCTGAGAAGAAAAACAAAAATGCAAACAGTTCACACTTATTTCCCAGTGTTCCTTCTCGGGGTGTAGCTGATTCTGTCCATGACTGACCAATTGGAATTGAATTAGATCTTCTCTTTCTTGAAGATGTCCATTTCCATCAGAGTACATCCTCATATAGTATTGTTGTTGAAGTGTATAATGATTTCATGGTTCTGATCATTTCACTTAACATCAGTTCATGTAAGTCTTTCCAAATCTTTCTGTACTCATCCTGCTGGTCATTTCTTACAGAACAATAATATTCCATAACATCCATATATCACAATTTACCCAACCATCCTTCAATAGATGGGAATCCATTCATTTGCCAGTTTCTAGCCACTACAAACAGGGCCACCAAAACCATTTTGGCATATACAGGTCCCTTTCTCTTCTTTAATATCTCTTTGAGATATAAGCCTAGTGTAGCCCTGCTGGATAAAAGGGTGTGCACAAATTGATAACTTTTGGAGCATAATTCCAGATTGCTCTCCAGAATGGTTGGATTTGTTCATGACTCCACCAACAATGCAGCAGTGTCCCAGTTTTCCAGCATCCCCTCCAACATTCATCATTATTTTTTCCTGTCATCTTAGCCAATCTGACAGGTGTGTAGTGGTATCTCAGAGTTGTCTTAATTTGCATTTCTCTGATCAATAGTGATTTGGAACACTTTCATATGAGTGGAAATAGTTTCAATTTCATCATCTGAAAATTGTTCATATCCTTTGACATTTATCAATTGAGAATGGCTTGATTTCTTGTAAATTAGTGTCAAATCTCTCTATATTTTGGAAACGAGGCCTTTATCAGAACCTTTAACTGTAAAAATGTTTTCCCTGTTTGTTGCTTCCCTTCTAATCTTGTTTGCATTAGTTTTGTTTATACAAAGGCTTTTTAATTTAATATAATCAAAATTTTCTATTTTGTGATCAATAATGCTCTCTAGTTCTTTTGTCACAAACTCCCTCCTCCTCCACAAGTCCGAGAAGTAAACAATCCTATGTTCCTCTAATTTATTTATAATCTTGTTCTTTATGCCTAAATCATGGACCCATTTTGATCTTATCTTGGTGTACTGTGTTAAGTGTGGGTCTATGCTTAATTTCTGCCATATTAATTTCCAGTTTTCTCAGCAGTTTTTGTCAAATAATGAATTCTTATCCCAAAAGTTGGGATCTTTGAATTTGTCAAACACTACATTGCTATAGTTATTGACTATTTTGTCTTGTGAACCTAACCTATTCTACTGATCAACTAATCTACTTCTTAGCCAATACCAAATGGTTTTGGTGACTGCTGCTTTATAATATAATTTTAGATCAGGTACAGCTAGGTCTCCTTCATTTGATTTTTTTTCATTAGTTCCCTTGAAATTCTTGACCTTTTGTTCTTCCATATGAATTTTCTAACCTAGAAAAAATTAGTAAAGTAGTTTATTTTCAGTCTGATTGAAATAGCACTAAATTAATAGATTAGTTTAGGTAGTATCGTCATTTTAGTTATATTCTCTTGGCCTATCCAAAAACACTTAATGTTTTTCCAATTAGTTAAATCTGACTTCATTTGTGTGGAAAGTGTTTTGTAATTTTGCTCATATAATTCCTGACTTTCCTTTGGTAGATAGATTCCCAAATATTTTATGCTATCAACAATTATTTTGAATGGAATTTCTCTTTGTATCTCTTGCTATTGAATATTGTTGGTGATGTATAAGAATGCTGAGGATTTATGTGAATTTATTTTGTATCCTGTAGCAAAGTTACTGGTTGTAAATTATTTCTAATAGCTTTTTAGTTGAATCTCTGGGATTCTCTAAGTATACCATCATATCATCTGCAAAGAGTGATAATTTGATTTCTTCATTACCTATTCTAATTCCTTTAATCACTTTCTCAACTCTTATTGCTAAAGCTAGCATTTCTAATACAATATTGAATAATAATAGTGATAGTAGGAAGTTGTTTCACTCCTGATATTATTGGGAATGGTTCCAGTTTATCCCCATTACATATGATGCTTACTGATGATTTTAAATATATGCTCCTGACTATTTTAAGGAAAAGTCCATTTATTCCTATACTCTCAAGTGTTTTTTTATTAGGAATGGATGTTGGATTTTATCAAATGCTTTTTCTGCATCTATTGAGATGATCGTATGTTTTTTGCTAATTTGGTTATTGATATAGTCAATTATGCTAATAGTTTTCCTAATGTTGAACCAGCCCTGCATTCCTGGTATAAATCCTACTTGGTCATGGTGTATTATCCTGGCTATGATTTTCTCTAATCTTTTTGCTAATATTTTATTAAAAATTTTAGCATCAATATTCATTAGGGAGATTGGTCTATAATTTTCTTTCTCTGTTTTCAACCTACCTGGTTTAGGTATCCGTTACATGTCTCTGTCACAAAAGGAATTTGGTAGGACTCCTTCAATCCCTATTTTTTCAAATAGTTCATATAGCATTAGAGCTAATTGTTCTTTAAATGTTTCATAGAATTCACATGTAAATCCATCTGGTCTGGAGATTTTTTCTTAGGGAGCTGATTAATAGCTTGCTCTATTTCTTTTTCTAAGATGGGACTGTTTAACCAATTTATTTCTTCCTCTGTTAATCAGAGCAAGCTATATTTTTAATGTATTCTTCCATTTCATTTATCCAATTTATTGGCATAAAGCTGGGCAAAGTATTTCCTAATTCTTGCTCTAATTTCCTCTTCATTAGTTCCCCTTTCATTTTTAACATTAACAATTGGATTTTCCTCTTTCCTTTTTTAAAATCAGATTTACTAAGGTTTTATCTATTTTGTTGGTTTTTTCATAGAACCACCTCTTAATTTTATTAATTAATTCAATAGATTTTTTACTTTCAATTTTATTAATCTCGCCTTTTCTTTTTAGAATTTCAAGCTTAGTATTTCACTGGGGGTTTTTAATGTTCTAGCATTTTTAGTTGCAAGCCCAATTCATTGAACTTCTCTTTCTCTGTTTTATGCAAGTAGGCATCTAGAGGTATAAAATTTCCCCTTATTTCAACTTTGGCTGCATCCCACATATTTTCATATGAGGTCTCATTATTGTCATTTTCTTGGGTGAAATTATTAATTATGTCTATGATTTGCTGTTTCACCCAATCATTCTTTAGTATGAGATTATTTATTTTTCGATTATTTTTTGGTCTATTTTCCCTTGGCTTTTTTATTGAATATAATTTTCATTGCATCATGATCTGAAAAGGATGCATTTACTATTTCTGCCTTACTGCATTTGAATTTAAGGGTTTTATGTCCTAATATATTGTCAGTTTTTGTACAGGTACCATGAACTATTGAAAAGAAAGTGTACTCCTTTTTGTCTCCATTTAGTTTTCTCCAAAGATCTATCATATCTAACTTTTCTAGAATTCTATTTACCTCTTTGACTTCTTTCTTATTTATTTTGTGGTTTGATTTATCTAATTCTGAGAGTGCAAGGTTGAGATCTCCCACTATAATAGTTTTGCTGTCTATTTCTTCTTGCAGCTGTCTTAATTTCTCTTTTAAGAATTTAGATGCTACACTACTTGGTGCATATATGTTTAATATTGATATTGCTTCATTATCTATGCTACTCTTTAGCAAGATATAGTTTCCTTCCTTATCTCTTTAAATTAGATCAATTTTTACTCTTGCTTGATGTGAGATCCAGATGGCTACTCCTACTGTTTTGACTTCACCTGAAGCATAGTAGGTTCTGCTCCAACCTTTTACTTTTACTCAGTATGTATTGCCTTGCTTCAAATGTGTTTCCTGCAAACAACATATTATAGGATTCTGGCTTTCAAACCAGTCTGCTAATCACTTCCTCTTTATGGGGGAGTTTACCCCATTCACATTTATGGTTAAAATTACCAATTCTGTATTACTTGCTATCTTTTTAATTCCTGCTTATACTTTTCTCCTTTCCCTTCCCCTTATTCCCTTCCCCAGTATTAACCTTGTGAATACCACTTGCTTCTCACAGTCCTCCCTTTTTAGTATCCCTCCCCCCCACTTTAGAGTTCCTCCCCCATCTTACCCCTTTTCCTCGCAATTTCTGTATTCCTTTCTGCTTAGCTTACTCCTTCCCTTTTCACTTTTCCCCTCCCACTTTTCAATGAGGTGGGAGAAGTTTTACCATAAATCGAATAGCTCTAATATTTTCTCTTTAAGCTAATTCTGATGGCAGTAAGATACACACTATGTTCATCCCCCTCCATTCTTTCTCTCAGATATAATAGGTTTCCTTTGCCTCTTTGTGAGATATAGTACCCCCACTTTACCCTTTTCCTTTCCACCTCTAGTTTCTGGAACAAAGTATACATGTGTTCTTTATATATCTTTATATCAGAAATATAGTTTGGAAGATTTTTTTTTACCTTTTTAGATTTCCCTTGAATTCTATATTTGTAAATCAAACTTTTTGTTTAGTTCTGGTTTTTTCATCAAAAATAGATGAAATTCACTTATTTTGTTGAATGCCCATCTACTTCCCTGGAAAAAGATGCTCATTTTGGCTGGATAAGTTATTTTTGGCTACATACCAAGTTCCTTAAATTTTCAGAATAACAGATTCCAGGCCCTTTGTTCCTTTAATGTGGACACTGATAGATCCTGGGTAATCTTTATTGTGGCTCTTCTATATTTGAATTAATTTTTTTTCTAGCAGCTTGCAGTATTTTTTCCTTTATCTGATAGTTCTGGAATTTGACCACTTTATTTCTTGGAGTTTTGATTTTTAGGGTCCCTTTCAGAAGGTGAGCGATGCATTCTTTTAACGTCTATGTTACCCTCTGTTTCTATAACATCTGGGTAGTTCTCTTTAATAATTTCCTGGAAAATAGTGTCCAGGCCCTTTTTTTCATCATATTTTTCAAGAAGTCCAATAATTCTCAGATTATCTCTCCTAGACCTATTTTCCAGGTCTGTTGTTTTCCCAAGAAGGTATTTGACATTTTTTTCCATTGGCTCTTTTTTTTTTTTTTTTTTGGTTTTCTTTGACTTGATTCTTGATGTCTCCTTGAGTTATTCATTTCCATTTGTTTGATTCCGATTTTTAATGAGTTATTTTCTTCACTCACTTTTTTATATCTTTTTCTAACTGTCCAATTGGGTTTTTAAGTGAGTTGTTTTGTTCTATGCAATTTTTTTCCATTTCACCAATTTTATTTTTTAGAAAGCTATTTTCTTTTTCCAACTCACTAATTGTGTTTTTCAAGGATTTGATTTCTTTATCCACTGTATCTTTAAATGAGTGGGATGACTTATCCAGACTCTTTTGCCAAGCTTCCCTTTCCTTTCCCCATTTTTCTTCTAGCTTCTTGTGAGACCCTTTTTAATTTCTTCTATGAGAGTCTTGTGTGTTGAGGATCAGATCATATCCCCCTTTGGGGATTCATCTGGAGACAGTCTATTTTTAGTCTCCTTAGGGTTTAATGTCTGCTCTCTTTCCATATATAAACTATCAATGGTTAGAGTCTGTTTTAACTTTTTTGCTCATTTTGTCAAAGAAGAATCAAAGAAAACAAACTTACAAGAAAAACAAATACAGTCTGTTTTTTTTTTTTTTGGGGGGGGTGGATGGTATTACCAGGCTTCCTCTACAGATTGCAGGGGGCAGTGGTGAGCTACTAGCAGGACAGCAATGCCTGTGCTGTGTCTGTGCTCTCAGGCTCTGAAACTCTGAGAGTGTGCTGAGACACTCTGGGTGGATGTGGTCTTGAGAGACCCTAACTTTTCGGGGTTATAGTCTTCATCCCCTGTTTTTTAGCTTCTCTGCTTGTCTACTGGCTTACTGCTAGGGCAAAGTAGCCAATACTATAGTAAAGCTCTCCCCACAGAAATGGCTGAGATCACACCCCACCCTGGTCTGCTCAGCTGTGACCTGCTTGTCTTACTCTGTCTGCTCTGCTGCCACTGCCTGCCTTCAGTTTGTGCCCAATCTATCCATCCCCACCCACAAGTAAAAACAGATCTTTTCTGGCAAATTTCGAGGATATCTTCTCTTGGTAATTATTTGTGGGTTTTTTTCAGTCAAGCACTAATTCCAAGGCTTGTAATGAGATAAATTCTTCTGAGAGAAAATTAAGTAGATGTGTGTGTCCTCTCTACCATCTTGGCTAGACAATCCTTTTTAAATTTGCATAAGTTCTGACTCTAATCTTGGCCCCTTTTGAGTCCTTTGTCAGACAAATACTATAGTATAACTTTTCCTATACATACTTGTCTACTTGTTCCTGCTCACAGTAGACTAAGACATAATCTTAGAACACATGATTTTCATTTTTGTCTTTGTATCCAAAGGATCCAAGACAGCATCTTAATTTTGAGTAATCAATCAATCAAGTATTCATTAAGCACTTACTATGTACCAATTACTGTATTAGCTGTTGTGGAAACAAATCCAATAAATGAAACAATTGCTGGTATTACTACCCCTGTTTCTGCTACTGCATTGATACTCTTTTAGTAGTAGTATCAACAGTGGTAGTAGTAATAGTGGTAATAGTAGTGATGGTGGTGGTACTAGTAGTAGCAGCAGTAATAGCAGTAATAGCAGCAGCAGCAGTAGCAGCAGTAGTAGTAGTAGCAATAGCAGTAGTAATAGCAATAGTAGTAATAGTAGTAATAGTTTCAAACTTGGAAGTATAGAAGACTGATAATGTTTCTGACATAATAAGGGAAATTTGGAAGAAGAATAGGGTTTTTTGGCTAAGAGAATAATTATGGTTTAGATATGTTGAGTTTGAGCTGTCTCTAAAATACTTAATTGTAAATATCCAAGAAAAAATTAGTGATGAGGTTCAGTCTCACAGGACTGAAGCTGGATATATCAATATCTGAAAAAAAGTTCAGATGGGATGTATCAATCTGGACAGAGAGATAATTAAGTCTATAGGAGCTAATGTAGCTACCAAGAAAGAGAGTATAGAAATGGAACTACATAAGGACTAGAACAGAGCCTCAGAGAAAGCCAACACTTTGAGGCATGATCAAAATGATGAACTATCAAAGGACCCTGAGATAGAATTAGTAGATAGAAAGGAAGAGAATGAAAATACATTACTTCCACAAAAATCAAGAGGAGAGATAGTATCAAGAAGGAGAGAATCATCAACATTGTAAAATATAGCAGAAAAATCAAGAAGAATGACAAATGAAAAAAAAATTCCTCAGATTTGGTGATTTAAGAAATCAGATTTAATTTGAATTGAAGAGAACTGACAAGCTGTGAAGGGAATGCTTATTTTCATTTTAAAATATTTTTATGCCCAAGACTTATGCAGAACAATAAACTGAACATCCTAAAGAATATTCCTGAGATATCAATAAAAGATAGAATTTTCACCAGTCATCCAGTGATGTCAGTTACCAATTATTTAAGGAGTAACCCTTAACACACACACACACACACACACACACACATACACACATACACACACACGTATGCATGCATGTGTAAATAGCAATAAGCACTTTTAAGATTTTATTCTTAGAACACACCTACTTGAACAACAAAGCAATATCTGTCTTGAACTTAAAAAGCTTTGCATGGTTGCCCAAATTTAGCAAGCTTTCAGACTGAACAGATGCATGTACCTCAACAGGTCACATAAACCCCTTCTGTCTCTCTCTGCTCCTAAGCTACACTTGGTTGGCTGCAAACAGGTGGTACTTTGCTAGACAGTCTATAAATGGATATCCTGTGGAATATCTCTCTTAATGTGAAAGTTTCTAGTGAGTAGCAACCACCACTGTAATCAAACTGACATTACAATTTATCTTTCCCCCAATCACTGTAATTCCCTTTCTTTCCCACAAAACTCTTTTGGCCCAATTCCTTTTAAAGATCTTCTCAGGAAATGCACTGTGTGCAAATTAAAGGGGAAGTTGGAATAAGTGATCATTATCTATGAACCAAACATACTTTTCAAATCTCTCCTGTGACCATGGAGGGAAGAAGCTCAACAATTGATGAAACATAATTATATAGCTAAAAGATATATAACTGATGCAAGCACTGTAGTATGAGGGAATTAAAATGTAGATATCAATTCCTTATGGCATCCTTAAAAAACATCAGAACTGAAATGAGTTTGATTTCCTCCAATTATGTAGATCATATTCAATCCATTTGTTATCCTTCTCCTACAACTCTTTTTTTTAATGTATTCCCACAAAGTGATCAAAAAGAGTTCACTCAACATGGGGGAGAGCTTCATTTTTCTTGATATGTCAAGTTTATGAATGTTTTTTATAGGTTATTTCTTATTCTCACCAAGTGAAGTGACAATCTTCTTATTCTGTTCATTTATTATTTTGATGACATCTTTTATATCTTGTATTTCTTTGTAATGTTTTGAATGATGTTTAGACATCCAGGGTGCTTCTCCATTTCCCTTTGAGTGATAGTCACCTTCAATTGCTTGGATTCCATACTATAGTATGCCTACTTTGAACTGCTCTAAGAAATCCCCTAAACTCATGGAGGCCGTTTAAAAGCAATAAATAGAATAATACTTAATCAGGGCTTATGTTCATTACTTCATATGGAGTAGTGTCTTCCATTATATGAGCTAGGTCTGCAAACAAGAACAGGGCTTAAAAAAAAGGTTTCTATTATATCATTAGATCACATCTGTGATGTGATTCTATGGATCTTTAGGGATGGATAAAGGCAAATCTGTAAGAAAATCCTAAAATCTCTTGTTCTTCCTGACTCAGCTAGGTTTTATTTCTTTTCTGCATATTAATCTATTATCTCCCTGTCATGAGGTAGGTGCCATTATTATTTATTGCTATGTTGTTCCCAATATGGGAATATATTTTGCCAAACTATGACCAATATGGGAATATACTTTGCTTAACTATGCTTATATGATGCAGGATTTCTTCTTCCTTCCTTCCTTCCTTCCTTCCTTCCTTCCTTCCTTCCTTCCTTCCTTCCTTCCTTCCTTCCTTCCTTTCTTCCTTTCTTTTTTCCTTCCACCCTTTCTTTCTTCCTTCATTCCTTCCTGGTGAGGTAGGCAGAAGAAAGAAAAAGTGAATGTTTTTTAGCTGAAAAAAATTAAATTTAAAATAGTAATACAATCATTTTCACTCATTGGACAGCAATGGTTTACAATTATTGGAGATACAGATATATTCTTTCAAGGATATCTAAGAGATTGTGTCAATTGAATGGAAATGTTCTCTCTATAAATGACATTAAAAGTTAATGCATATTTTTGGTTTTCTTTCCAGGTTATTTTTACCTTTCTAAAGCCAATTTTTCTTGTGCAACAAGAGAACTGTATAAATATGTACACATATATTGTATTTAAAATATATTTTAACATGTTTAACATGTATGAGACTGCCTGCCATCTAGGGAGGGGGTGGAGGGAAGGAGGGGAAAAGTTGGAACAGAAGTGATTGCAAGGTACAATGTTGAAAAATTACCCATGCATATGTTCTGTCAATAAAACGCCATAATAAAAAAGTCAATGCATAAAAATAACAAAACAGTATTAATGCAATAAAATATTGGTATACTATGAATGCAGATAAGAATGAAAAAACTTAGATGAACTGCTGCTAGGTGAAATGAGCAAAACCAAAAACCAGTATCTTCAATGACAACAACAATCCAAATAGAAAGAATAATAAACAAATGTTGCAACTTAAAGCTGTGTTTCATTCCTAAGAGAATGACATCTCCAATTCTTCGAGGAGGAAGGGAATATAGAATGTGAATTATTCTATAAGTTGCTTAGTTTTGCTGAACTCTTTTTTTTCCTCCTCTGTGATAAGTTGTGACTCTTTGGAGAAAAGGAAAGAGATGCTGGGAAATGAAGGCGATATTAAAAAAGATATTTCAATACAAATTTTAAAAAGTTAACCCACATGGTATAAAGAACATAATTCCAGCAATTGTGACATTTAAAAGAAATAAAATGCATAACCCTCCCCTCAAGGAACAATTTGAGAAAGATGTCAGAAAATACATTATTGGAAAGTATTTAAGAACATTTAGAGAAACATATAAGCAAGTACGAATTAATTCAGCAATTCCATATAGACCAACCTGTCAAACTTTAATAATTGGTTTTGTAAAATTATAACTGTAAGTGAAATAGTTTTGCAAGGGGAAAGTTATTTCCATAGCAACAGTGTTATGAATGGGATATACATTTCTAGGCAACCAAAATGTAGATCATAATGTTTAAAATAAATTTTTATAGAGACTAGTGTGTGAGACAGGTACTAAACCCCCTTCCCAAAATTAACTAATCAGAGACAGCTTCAGGTACAAAGAGAAAGCATTTATTTAGTCCCTGCAGGAAGAGGCCAAAACACACACCAGAGCCATCCCAGCTCCCAACATGTGCTCCTTGACCTGACAAGCTCAACCCAAAACAGGAAAAGGATTAAACAGCAAAAGACCCAAGCCTTTTCTTTGGATAGACTAAAAGGAAGTAACCATCACTGACCAATAGTCACCAATGGCGCTTACTTCCTGTGGGCCATGTCCTTCCTGTCACTGACCTAGGGTCTTGGCTTCCAAAGACCTCTAGGCCTAGGGATCATGTGACTTCCTGCAACCTGGGCCCAAAACTTGATCTTCCAGCTCTGGGAATAGAAATTACATGACTTAGGACTTTTCCCATAGACTCCTTCACCTGTCTCACTCCCTAGGGAATTATAGGAAACGGATTGGTCATGACTAGTCTATGTAGTACAGGTCTGCTTGGATATGTCAATAATTCCAAAGTGTAGATGCCTGAAATACCAGTTTGTGAGAAAATTCCTAAAGTTTATAAAGATTAGACATCCTATAGACATCCGATGGCTAAGCTCAGCATGGCTTGAGGGCTGAGGTAGCAACTAGCAAATGAAGAAACTGACATGCCTGGGGACATCATGGAGCATTTGTAAGGACCAAGAGAAAGAGCTAATGAATGCAACAACAGAAGCAGAAACAGACCCATGGGCATGTCCTAACAAATTTTCAGTGGAACATTTGCATTTCAGAAATTTGCAAATATTACAATCAAGGCTTGTTTTCTTTATTGGTTGTCTAGACTGAAGAAAGTGATGGAGAAAAATGTTAATAATGCACAAAGACAAATATATATAGCATAAATATATATATATATTTTTTTCCCAGAGAGACAGTTGTTAAACATTTACCTGATAAACATCACTTATATCAGCACAACCCTTATATAGGAACTCACTTTCTTAATGAAAAATCCTCTCAATTCTATTTTAAAACAATAATAGTCATGATTTATAATGTGTGTTCAAAGGATTTTGCAGATGTTAAATACATACATATACATACATACATTATACACACACATACACACACACACACATATATATGTATATACACACATATATCACTCGTTCTTTGTAAATATCTATATGGAATTGTCAAATTAATTTGTACTTGCTTATATGTTCCTTTCGATGTTTTTAAATACTTTTAAAATATGTATTTTGTGTCTTCTGTTTTAAATTATTCCTTGAGGAGAAAAGGTCATACCTTCTATTTCTTTTAAATCGCACAATTTCTAGAATATATGTGGTATACTATATATATGTGATATATGATTCATATGTGGTATTTATAGATATTCAAGAAGAACCAGCATCTCTGGTGTGAAAGCTTTATAAGCCCTCTTCATCTTATTTACCTTATCTTCTACCTTTCATGTCCATCTTTCACCCAGCTTTCACCTGTGACTTCAAGAAGCTGTAGCAAGTGCAGTGGCTACATCCTGGAAAACCATTTGAGTACACAAGGTAATCAGGTTAAAGAATACCAGTAGTTCACAAACCCATCCTCAAGTAAGGGAGGTGTCTGTCCCCAGCATGTAAAGACTTCCCCTAATGAAATGGGTGGAAGAAAATAATTTATTCCAATGGCCACAAAGGCAATTGAAGTGGGCAGTGTAAAATGCTTAGAATTTGGTCAGACATCAAAGACAGCACGATTATTCCACTGTGTCACGTCATGTCCATGAGAGCCATGTTCTGTCATATTGAGTTCTATTTTGCCAATAGGTTTCAATGACTCCAGAAGAGAGAGTGAGACTGACAACTTTGGAAGCTCTGCCTCACTTGGATCCTGTTCATATACAAGTCAAGACATCACTCTGTGATATCATTGATCCTCTCCAAGTGTTTATATGTTTGCGTATGTTTGTATTCATATATTTATATATGTATAGATTTATATCTATTTCCCTATTTTAACTATATTTCTAGAATTCTGTTCTTCTCCATAGCTTCAAAAATGCTAAGAGGTAAGAAGAAGTAATACTTACTGATGGAACAGTGACTTTAAACTTGCAAAAATAAGGCAAATTTTTTTTTTTTTAAACTCAAGATTTTTTGTTTTCTGTTCATGTTTCAAAAGCAACTACATGGGGACAACTAATTTAATGCCTCTGTACTGTGAGTAGAGTTGCTACTAGTGAAAGCTGTGTTTACAAAAGCTCTTTCATATTTAAGACTTGGAACGAAGAGTAAATATTTAAACTGAGCTGACTTAGTTGGGTCACTAGCTATAGTTTTCTCTCATACGCATAACTGTATGAACCTATATACTGTCAAGAGTGATAGAAAGACCTTAGTATATTGACAAGACACTTTTGTGGCACAGTTGTAGCAGGACATGGGTAAACAATGAACTAGGTGAGAAACTATAAATGAGGCATCATTTGTATCAGTGAGAAAGGGTACTCACACTAAAGTGAAATTTTAAATCTCAGAATGCATGTATTGAATTGTATTAAAACATCTGGTCACTTCTAGGTACAAAACTAAAGAATAGAACAAGTGCTAGATAATTCAATTGTCTGTTTACAGTCTGTTCATGTGATAATTTTGTGTTGGTGGATGAGATAAAAGGAAAAATAATGCAAATGAGAAAGAATACACCATGGTTCATCTAGCTATAACAGAATCAAGTGCTAGATAATTCAATTGTCTGTTTACAGTCTGTTCATGTGATAATTTTGTGTTGGTGGATGAGATAAAAGGAAAAATAATGCAAATGAGAAAGAATACACCATGGTTCATCTAGCTATAACAGAATCCCCTCTAGAACATTTTCTAAATTCTATTGACTTCCTTTAAAATTCTTCACAAGTGCTATCATTTCTATAAAGTCTTCTTTCATTATAACTCCTGCAGACAATTCTTTCCTTTTGCTAATACCCATGTTGTTTATCCTTCCTTCCAAAAGGGTACCAATGACATCAGAAGGTTAAGTCTTGACTTGTAAGTGAATTGGATTTAATGGAGAAAGAGGTGCACAAAGTTGTCAGCCTCACTTTTTTTCTTCTAGAGTCCTTGAAGTTCAGTAGCAAGATAAAAGTGGGGATGGCTAGCTATGCCCGAGGATGCAATGAATAACCTTCGTGTCTTCAATGCTGGCCAAGATCTAAGCATCCCATGTACTTGGTCATTGAAACAAATTGTTCTCATGCATCCATTCCACCAGGCAAAATTTTTACATGTTTGGATCCCTTGTATTCATTCCCATAATTATGAAGTTTCTTATTTCTTTGCAATTAAAAAAATCCCTCTTATTTTTCTGTATTTTGTTGGTTTGCAAAATGTCTACTTTCTGGGAACCCTGAAAAACAAATTACTACATGAACACTTCATAAATCCTGAATTTTTAGAGAGAAGTTCTAAAAGCCAGTGCCTTAGAACTCATCTGGCATTATTATATCCAGAGCATTTATACAAGACAATCCATTAATGAAATAGAAGTTTATTTCTGTATTTTCTTTGTTAGGGATAATTTTTGTTCCATTTGAGCCTACCTTTTACTGTGTCTTTCTAATTTTATGAAGATAGCAGCAGAATTTGAGTCTAGTTCCAAAAAGAGGTATTGAAATGTGCTTAATTTTTTGAACCCTGTTTCTCTGTCATCACATATTAGAGAAGTGTTTCCCTTCATATACTGCACAATCTCGTGTATTATTATGGGTAGTTGTTCTAGAGTACTTCAAGTTGGCAATCTTCTTTGTAATCAATTATTTATCTCTATCAGGAGTATTCTGATTATATTAATTTTCTTTTCAATTCTAAAAGACTTTTTTTGATGGTGGTGATGGTGGTGGTGGTGGTGGTAGAAAACATGATATGTTTTTATTTCAGAGTTTACTTTGGTCATTGAAGTTTCATCTCTTATAAGGGTGTCTGAAGGTCAAAACTAAACCCTCAGAGTACATCAAATATTTTATGATAAGTACCATTTGATTGGTCTTTTTCTATCTTCAGGTGGCCATATAATTCTGTTGTAATAAATTTAGTACCAATGGGGGTTTAGAAACCATTCAGTCCACAACTTGCCCCAATCGAACAGGTAACAAACTGTGTGATTTCCAGTCTGCCACGCTGCCTTTCATGGACAGCTTATTTTCTTCTAGGAATTAGTCCTTGAATTCTTATAGTTTCTTTTCTGTGTGTCATTCTGCATTCTACCTCTAAACTGCCTCTGGGTGCATTGATTTGTAATCTGTCACCAGTGCTGTTGATCCATGAAGTTTATATGCAACAAGAAAATGGAATTTGGCACAAGATGATTTTCTGTCTATCAGGAAACGTTTTTTTGAGATAGCACTTCATTATGAAGAATGGTTTCAACATAGCATAAGTGCCCATTTTCATTTGAAAATGTACTTTTCACTAGATTTTTCCTCACAAGACTAAATCATCTGCAATAAGGATATCAACAACAGGGTTGTAAGTGATATAGTGTCAGGTTATTCTGATGCTGGTTATGACCAATAACAAGAAAATTTCTGAAGTGGAAATGATAATCCCAAGGGATATTTACCTGTGATATTTACATATACGATAGTTAAGTAGAGGGATATTAAGCATACTGTAATATATAATCTGGGAGAAAAGGAAAGCAAAATTAATAGAAAAAAAAGTATTCTTATTGCCTGAGATTCTAAAAGTGAAATGCTGAAAGGCAATTCAGAAGAAACGTGAGGTTTTGTTGAATGAAAATTTGATCATATAATTTCAAATCATTTCACTAAGGAAAAGAAGTGGATGTTTCTAAAGTTACAGATTTGGTTGCAAAGGGAATTCTCTAATGAGTTCTTATGGTGGTAACACTTTCATGCCTACAATATCCACTTCCAATTGGTGAGTTCCTCCCCCAAATCTCTATTTAATGAAGTATTTATGGCAGGCACATTCATTTGAAACCCATCTTAACTCATGTTGTTCCTGGTCATATTTCACTATGTACCCATATACACAAATACATAAACACATACACACAGACTCATCATTTTTCAGGTCCTTCTTTGTGTCATCTTTCTCACCTGGAATGGAAACTTTTTGAGACCTGTCTTTGTTTGCATTTGTATTTTAAGCACTTAGCACAATTCCTGGCACAAAAAGTAAGTGATAGATAGATGATAAATAGATAGATGGATGGGTAGGCATTGATATAGATAGACAGATATATAATTTATTTATTTATTCATACATACATATAAAATAGGCTCAAACTTTAGTGAGTATGAGAGAAAAAAATCAAAAGTCATAACTAAGAATGAATTCATATGTGGCAAAATCTTATAAGAATAGTGTCAATGAAATTAGAGCCCCAAATCAAATAAAGATTATAAAATGTGCTTGAGACAATAAAAAAGGTTTTTTGTTTGCTAGTTATTTTTGCAATTCTAGCGGAGGGAAGAATAACAAAGAAATATGCCCACTTTTGTGGATGGATAAGATAAATGATGATAATGAATGACAGAAAAATAGCAGAACTAATCCCTGATTAGGGCACATCTGGAATATTGTATGTATTCTGATTGCTAAATTTTAGCAATATCAATAATCTGGACTATTTTGAAAGAATGGCAAAATGAGTAAAAGTACTTGAAATTATTTCATACAAGGAACTGTTGAAGAAGGTGGGTATATTTTATATGAGAAAAATTGTAATGGGCTGAGGCTTGAGTTGATGCACTGAGGTCCCAAGCACATGAGGCTAAATAGTAATTGGACCATACCCTATTAATATATAAGCTTGGAGAAAGAATGGCCCCCGCCCACTCTTTGTGCAAGTCCTGATGTGTTGTATAGGAAATGACGATTTTGGTGGGTGGAGGCAGGGGAGTGGAAAAGGAAGGGGAAGGAAAGACTTTTGGCATTGCTTTTGCGATGGTTTGCTCAGCGCAGATTGCTCTCTGTTAGCTGGCTTCCTGTCGCAGCTGCACATATTGCTATAGCAATCTTTCTTGCCCATATTGCTATCCCAATCTTTATTCACCTCTTCACTTTAATAAATATTGAAGATTTTTCCCTTAATCTGAATTCCTGACTCCGGCTGATTTTAAATATGTGGTCATTACAAAAAATGTTCACAAAGGACAAATATTTGAAGGATTATCATTTGAAAAATTGATTAGAAAGGAAGCAAGTTCATTCTGAAGAATGAAGGACTTCAATTGAGGATGCCCATGTTTAAATCTAAGCTTTGTCACTTACCATTTATGCAACATCAGAAAAGTCACTTCTCCAAATCACAGTTCCTTGACAGCAATTTGGTGATAATAATATTATAGTATTTACTCTCTATTGCTGAGGAATAGGAAGGTTATTGCATTTTTAGTTTCTACCTAAATGTAATGAGGATTCTCTAGTCTTCTCTCTCAGACTCATTAGCTATATCTCCCTTCAGAATTCTAGAATTACACCATAAAACCTGGAGAGATCTCTTCTCTAATGCCATCTACTCTAACCTTTTTTCCATTATCTATAGCCATATTGCCCCTATACCACCTCTATTTTGGTATGTTGTCTCATTATTGTCATTTTCTTGGATAAAATTATTGATTGTGTCTGTCATTTGTTGTTTCATCCATTAATTCTTTAGGATTAGATTATTTAGTTTCCAATAATTTTTGCTCTATTTTCCCCTGGCCTTTTATTGCATGTAATTTTTATTACATCATGATCTGAAAAAAAATGCATTTACTACTTCTGCCTTTCTGCATTTGATTTTGAGGGTTTTATGCCTCAAAGTCAACTTTGAATCACTATAGAAAACAGCTAATAGAAGAAATAATTAGCTTTCTAATTCACAAATTTACTGAAGTTTGTTATCACACAAAATTCCTCTTCAAAAATCCCTTTCTTTTAACTTTATTAACTTTATATTTAATGTTTGTCACCGAAGTTAAAAAGTATGGTCCAAATATCATATGAGGACTTAAAAGTCTTCTTAATAATCAAATAGAGATGGGAAAAATTCATGGTATTTTTATTTAAATACACCCAGCAATTTTGCTTGTATTCTTTCATATTAAAACCCTATAAATGGGAAGAAATGTTGATTTTTGGATAGAGAATGGTCACCAAACTGGTCATGTAGATAATTCTATAAAGCAAGTCCTTCTAAATCTGAATTGTCTCGAGACATGGCTCCTGTGTTCACTTTTGCCTCTGGGATCCAATCAGTCTTCCTCTGAAATTTCAAAATACTCTTCAGCACTCTTTTTTTTTTTTATCCTTTTAGTATTCTTTGCTTTTATTGTCCTCCATGGAGGACTCTACAGTACAGCATCACTGACCTGCTTGTTTCTCACACAGGACACTCCATCAGTCCCTCTCTTGCTGTCACCTGTATCTAGAACACTCTTCTAGCTCACCTTTATCATTTAACTTCAAGATTTATTCAAATCCCACATTCCACAGGAGGCCTTTCTCAGTTCTCCTACTCCTCTCCAGGGCCATCTCCAGTCATCTTGATCTATATCTCACCATAAAACCCCAATGGCTCAGGAAGAGAAAACAAGGTGTTGACTTTACACAGCCCTTCCTCACTTCAAGTCAATTCACTTCCATTGTTGTGATATCACCTTTCTGATATTATAGTCCTCTTCAAGAAACAACATACTTTCTTTTATTCTGTGTATCTCCTATATGTCCTAAGGGGAATAAGCATTAAGCTTCTACTATGGGACAGAAGATACTATACTAAATTTACATTACATATCTATACTTTGTCAGATACTGTACTAAGCACTTTATAAATAATATTATTTTACTCTTCACAATAATTCTGTGAGGTAGGTACTATTATGATTCTATTTTAAAGGTGACATATCTTGCCCAGGGTCAGACAGCTAATATATGTCTGAAACAGAATATGAACTGTCTTGCTGCCTACAAGCCCAATACTTTATCATGGCATCCTTTAGGCCCCTTTAGATGCCTTAGACATTTGCATATTCTAATTCTAATTAGAAGATAAGCTCCTTAAGAAAAGAAGAGTGCTTTTCTTTTCCTTGTGTTCTCTGTACTTAGCTAAGCAGTACCTAGTGTTTAATAAGTACTAAGTACTAATTTACTTGAATTATATATTAATGCTCTTATGACTTTATGTATATTATTCTCATCATCTGGAACATTTTTTTCTTTCTCTCTGTGTTAAGCTGAATTGAGACACAAACTTTTAGAACTGAAAGAAATTTTAAGTATATTGTAGTCCAAACCCCTTCATACTTTACAAATGAGGAAACTGAGGCCAGAAAGGTAAACTGATCCCAGTCACAAAGAAAGCTAGTGTAAGAATTGGTACTATCTTGTCTCCATATTGCTTTATGCCTAATATTCTCATTCCACCATTCTATGTACTCTAAAATGCTTGTATGTACTCTACAATGGTTTTTACTACTCATTCCACATGAATAATGATGTGAGAATTCTTTTATTGCTGATTTCTTGAATTAGTGAAAAAAAAATACATGGACCATCCAGAGTTTTTGGTCCAAGGAACAGCTAAAGTTAAAATTCAGGGAGGAATATTGTGCAGAAACAAATTCAGACTTGTTTTTCTTTGTGAGTTGTATGGACTGGACAGGGCTAGGAAGGAATGGGCATTGAACTCATTAGTGACCTTTAGTTTATCTTTTGCCAGGAGTCCCAATCATAGTAATGCTATAATTTTTAAGAGTCATTTAAATTTCTGAAAAGCTGGGGCTCACTGGAAGGAAAGGTAGTTTGAGTAGCACAATTCTGAGTGTTTTCCATTATAGTGATAGACATTAAGGAAGGTCATGCTATAAGACTAGTAATGAATGAACAGATCCATAGAAAGATAGAAATAACTAAAAGAAAAGATTTCTTACTTTTAACAATCCAGAACAGGAGTGGCTTTAATGAGGGCCATACTATGTCTGGAGCTGCTATAATAACCTGAGAAGACAAAGATCAAAGTAGGAAAAGAGACTGAATATCTTGCAGCCTTAAGTGTTTTTTACTCTTGCAGTGGAGATGTGGGGATCATAACTAGGATCCTACAAGAAAGATCATCAGAGAAGGTTACTTTGAATTTGTATGGACTTGGGAATAATTACTTTGGATTTTTTTAGGTAAAATAAGATCAATTTTAGAGTTGATAGTTATACTGAGTTCTTTTATGGGATATAAGGGCCTTTTAAAAAAATTTTTCAAAAGACAACACAAAATGAATCAAAATCTGGCATTCCCAGAGAAAATTCTGAATGTTGGGGAGTTGGGAAGAGGATGGGGAAATAAGCCTAAAAAGAATCTGTGAAAGATTGATTAAATAAAATCTATCTAGATCCTTTGATTTAGAGTCCCCAGATCATATTACTAATATAAACCATTCCAAACAGTACCTTTGCAAAATATCAAAATGACTATCAACTAGAAATCATTAGGAATCATTCTCTTAATAATATTGTCAAATAGGTACAACAAATTTTATGTTTTGCACCAAGTCCCAGTAAGGTTGAATGATTACTTAAGTCATATGGCTATTTAATGGTGGAATTCAACTCAGGTCTGGATTCCCAATCTCCTCTGCACATTGCCTGCACATAGAGGAACTTAAAATAGAATTCTACCCAAATGATCTTTAGTTCTGATTGTTAGAGCACAATGCTAATGAAGCCATAGTGCTAATAAAAGACTATATGTTTTATCCTTATTTGTACTAATTTAATATCCTTGCTTTGAAAATAGGGGAAAATATTGAGTAGCAGTTATTTGGAGGAAGGAGACAGCCATCACATGGTAAAGGGCAGGGAAAAATACCCAGAATATTGATGGTAAAAGGACATTAGCTACTACTGGAAGGGTAGCAAGAGGTTACCAACAGAAGATAGGAGACGGGCAAGAGAAGGGAAATGGGGCACCAAAAAACAACCTCATCCACTTTAACATTTTACCTAGGACATACCAGAGATTAGAGTCTTTATTGGTTTACACACTCATCAGAGAGCTAATTGAAAGAAAGGCCCCACTTATGTTTGCAAACAATTGGCTCCCAGACAAAAGGACACACATTATCACTTTCCTCCTATCAGTTCCCTTGTTAAAAGACATTTTGATCCTCTATAATATCTCTGCTTCCAGGCTTTTTAACCTGGCTTCTATGAACTTGATCTTTAAATTTTTTCTAATAACTGTACTGCTATATATATTTGATTTTCTTTATAATCTCCTGTGTTTTCCTTATTCATTTAAAAGAATTATTCTGAGAAGAAGTTCTGAGAAGAAGTTCACCAGACTGCCAAAGGGGACCCTAACACAAAAACAGTTATGAAACCCTAAACTAGTTATAATTAATTAACACAGTTCTCACAGCTAGTTAGTAGGCAGGTTCAGAGCTAGAATACAGCACTGTGAAGAGATCCTGACCTTGAGGGGGCAGAGGAAGGAAGAAGAAAAAGAGAACATCATATGTGCCTCTCCAATAAACAGAGCAAATAGATCCAAGCACTTTTAATTTGTAGATTCTGATGTTTACTTTTCAAGGAAGTACTTGCTGAACAAATCAGGCAATACAGAGAAAAAGGAAAAGGAGGGAGCAGGTGTTTCAAGGAAAGATGAAACCCAACCTGTCATTATTTCAGAAACAAGCTTAAGCAACTTGACGAATGATAGAATGTTCTCTAGTGGCTGTCTCCTCTCAAGCCTATGCAACTTTAGTTTTTTTTTTTTTCCTCTGCCCAAAGAAATAAAATGGGAAGAATATTTGCTATAAGCTTCTTTCCCAGTGCAGATTCAAGAGGACCATAACATTCCCGAGGGGGTAATAAGTTAATAAGCTACTCTTCAGTTCCTTTAATTCCAAATGGCAGTGAACTTCATTTCCAATTTATTTTCTCTTATCTGAGGTTTCTTCCATCTGTTCAGCTGCTGTCCCCCTTCTGGTCTTAGGCAATGAGTTTGGTAAATGTTTTGTGAGGGTCAAATATACAAAACCCACTTAATCAGGCTGCTATCCAAGAGGTGCATGTGGTGTGGGGGATGGAACAGAGGAGACTGTCTGGGAAGGAGGGGACCTAATCCCATCTGTATGAGACAGAGATGAGAATGAGGATTAGGGATGGAAGGAAGAAAGTGTTATCAAAAACTAGAAGGCCCAGTGTGGGAAGCTAGAGCCTTTCAACCTATTGAAAAATGGAATGGGTAAATCAATCAATATATAAATCAATCAACAGTAAATGGGGATAATAAGAGTACCTAACTCCCAGAGTTGTTGTGCTGATCAAATGAGATATAATTATTATAAAGTGTTTAGCACAGTGCCTAATATATAGTAGAAGTTTGATTAATACTTGTTTCTTTCAACAAGCATTTAGGTTGCATAATGAAAATAGGCTAGCCTGGAAGCAAGAATCAAATCAAATTTGGGATGCCTAACAGCTGTGTGATCCTAGGAAATGACTTAACCTATGTCTTGCTTTAGTTTTCTCATGTATAAAATGGAGATAAAAACAGCCCCTACCGTTAGGGGTTGTGAAGATTAAATATGATAATCTATACAAAAGACTTTACAAACCCAACAGGACTATTTAAATGTAAGTTTTATTATTATCACACACCAACTATGTGCCATGAACTCTGAGGATGCAAAGACAAAAATAAGCCCTTTGGTGAGAAATAGGATGTATATAAACTAACCAAATAAGTGGAAACAAAATAAAGGCTAGGTAAAAGAGGGGGAAAAAGTCAAGCATTTAGTCAGTGAGAAGGGACATATTTTAGTAAGTTTATTTCTTGTTCTGCAGATCCATATTAATGACACTTATTGTTTCCATAATAGTCTATTTTTCAGTCATTTCTACCTGTTCATATTGAAGCTATGTCACCTACTAAAGCAAATTAATATACCTCAAACATTTCTTGAAAAAATTAGAGGAGAAAGATTTTTAAAATTATTAAAGTTTTAAAAATATTAAATTTACCCCAAAATGTCTTACAGGAGGTTTCTATTTTTTGATATATCTGTATGGATATATTTTGAGGTTTTTTTTTTTTAACCTTGCTTTAGTTTCCCCGAATGTTCTTCCCTTTTATCCGCCCATAAAATCATTCCATAGAAAAACTTTTTTTTTTTTTTTTTGATTTTCAGTAGTGTCCTACTCTTCATGACTCTATTTGGGGTTTTCTTGAAAAAGATATTAGTTTGCCCTTTCCTTCTCCAGATCATTTTACAGAAGAGGAAACTGATGTAAACAGGGTCACATAGCTAGTCTGAGGTCAGATTTGAACAAAAAGTATTACATTATGTCATTTTGTTAGTTTAATGGCAATACTTCACATTTGTATTGTAATTTTTTTTCAAAAGCTTTTCATGTGTACCTTGTCACTTGATTCTCATACCATCCCTATAAATTAGGCATCCCTTCAAGATGAAGAGACTGATATTTACAAAAGATCAATTGTTTGGCCATGATCAGATAGCTAGTAGATAGTGGATCAGGGAAAGGAACTAGAAACTTTTGACTATGTGTGTAAAGTTGAGGTTGATATATTCACATTAACTGCACATTTTATTCAAATAATATTTACTCACAGTGCAGGGGATAGAGTGCAGGACCTGAAATCAGGAAAATCTGAGTTCAAATCCTACCTCAGATACTAGATAGCTATATGACCTTGTGCAAATCACTCAGTTTTTCTAAATGTAAAATTCGACTAAAAACCTTGTCTCCCAGGGTTGGTATGAGGATCAAGTGAGATAATCGGAAAGTGTTTAGCAGAATAGCTGGTGCATAGTAGGTATTTAATAAATCCTTGTTCCTTGTTAGGTCTTTTACAAAGAAAATAATGAGTTACTGAATGTTAAGACAGTGAATATTTCTTATTACTTGCCATTCACATGAAGTAAAAAATTTGAAAACTGAAGAAATTATCAATAATATGTCAAATAGAATTATTATTTCTTTTCTGGACTTAATATCCTTCATAGCAGAGACAGAGAAGAGACAGAAAACTGTTAATGTCAACAAAAAAAAAGAGAAAAGACTTTTATTATTTTTAGAAAAATAGCTGGCAAAAAAAAAAAAATCAAACCGCAATGAATAAGACTTTTCCTATAGGGAGGATTCTGTGAAGATAGTGGAGTAGGTTGGTAAATCTTAAACTCTCCTGATTTCCCCCCAAAAATAGAACAAATTTATGTCTAAAGGCAAAACTGATGAAAAATCAAAAAAGACCTGGACTAGAACAGGCTCCTCCTAATACAAGATCTGAGGAAAAATGCAGGACTAGGGATTAACCTATCTGAAGTACAAACACCTCTGGGAAAGCTAGATGTAGCTAAAGCTTCTGCAGGAGCCATAGAGACTTTCACCTTCCAGACTGTTTGAGGAGTAGGGGTTTGAGTCTGAGAAAACTGAGTGAACCTCCGTCTCAGCTGTGCTGTTGAGATATGGCCTTGGACAAGAAGGAATCAGCACCCGGTAAGGGCAGAGACCACAGTGGCGCAGGGGTGATGTTGGTTGAGGCACTTGCAGGAAGGTGGAGTTCTTGGTTTGGCATTCTTGGTCAGAGTAGACTGCTGAAGAGAAGTTTGAGGCACCATCTCCCCACCCCACAATTACAGGTGTTTACACCAATATCTTTAATTAAAATAAAAATGAACTGGCAAAGAAGAAAGAACCCCAGCATTGAAACATATTATGGGAACAGGGAATATACCAGGATTCTTCTTCAAAGGAGGAAATCTTAGTAAAAAAAAAAAAGTTTCTACCCCAAAGAGTAATATGAAAAGAGAATTTATAGAACTCAAAAAAAATTAAAAATCAACTTAAGAGACATTGAAGAAAAACTAAAAAGAAAAATTATCCAAGAAAAACAAGATTATGAAAAAAAAATTAACCAACCAGGATCTCAAAGATGAAAATAATTCTTGGAAAAAGTTTTTTATTAGGTGCTTATCATCAACCTGTTCCTTGCTTCTTTTCTTTTCTTTTCTTTTGGTATTTCCTACTTTTCCTTACTTTTATGGTCGAGCTCTGCTCCTTGGGTATAAGGAGTATTGTCCCAAGCTTCCTGTGCAGCTCTGAGCCTTGGCTTTGAGCACAGGGACCCTTGTTTGCAGGGGGTAACTTTGCCTACTCTCTACAGTAAACAGCCTGGTTTCCCAGGGTTTGCCTTCTAAGCTGGGACTGGAAACTGCCATCCTGCTGTGCTTCTCTACTGAGCCAGGACTGAGGGTCTCAATTACTGATTTGCTGTGATTAAATTCCTGTCAACAGTTTTCCCAGAATCTGTCTGAGCTGGGCTGAATACCCTTTTCATCTCAGTGAAACTGACTTTTCATGGAGTTTTTCCAATCTATCTGGAGCTGAAGAAAGGTTTTATTCCATCAGAGTCTGTTCAGAGGCTTGTTTTCATGTGATTTTCAGCAGAAACTGGGAGAGTTTAAGCAGCTTCCTGACTTTAGTCTGCTGTCTTAGCTCCACCTCCAGAAGTCTCACTGTCCTGTTTTAATGCTCTCTTACTTTGCAATACTTTCTTTACTCTTTTTCCAAGAGTTTTTAATCAGGTTTGAGAGACCTTCATAAGTTTTGACTCAAATGTATAACAAAATCATAGAGAATTAGGACTAGGATGGAATTAAGAGGTCATTTAGTCCATCTTCTAAATTACTGTTGAGGAAACAGATCCACACCAAGCTTAATTAACTTGGCCAAGATCATTCCAGCTAATCAGTGGTAAAGCATAGCTAAATTCTTCTTCTTCTTTTTTTATTTTAATACCTTTTTATTGATAGAACGCATGCCAGGGTAATTTTTTACAGCATTATCCCTTGCATTCATTTCTGTTCCGATTTTTCCCCTCCCTCCCTCCACCCCTTCCCCCAGATGGCAAGCGGTCCTTTACATGTTGAATAGGTTACAGTATATCCTGGATACAATATATTTGTGCAGAACCGAACAGTTTTCTTGTTGCACAGGGAGAATTGAATTCAGAAGGTATAAATAACCCAGGAAGAAAAACAAAAATGCAAGCAGTTTATAGTCATTTCCCAGTGTTCTTTCTTTGGGTGTAGCTGCTTCTGTCCATCTTTGATCAATTAAGGCTCTCTTTATCAAAGAGATCCACTTCCATCAGAATATATCCTCAAACAGTATCGTTGTTGAGGTATATAATGATCTCCTGGTTCTGCTCATTTCGCTCAGCATCAGTTCATGTAAGTCTCTCCAATCCTCTCTGTATTCATCCTGCTGGTCATTCCTTACAGAACAATAATATTCCATAACATTCATATACCACAATTTACTCAACCATTCTCCAATTGATGGACATCCTTTCATTTTCCAGCTTCTAGCCACTACAAACAGGGCTGCCACAAACATTTTGGCACATACAGGTCCCTTTCCTTTCTTTAGTATCTCTTTGGGGTATAAGCCCAGTAGAAACACTGCTGGATCAAAGGGTATGCACAGTTTGATAACTTTTTGAGCATAGTTCCAAATTGCTCTCCAGAATGATTGGATGTGTTCACAATTCCACCAACGATATATCAGTGTCCCTGTTTTCCCACATCCCCTCCAACATTCCCCACTATCTTTCCCTGTCATTCTAGCCAATCTGACAGGTGTGTAGTGGTATCTCAGAGTTGTCTTAATTTGCATTTCTCTGATTAATAATGATTTGGAGCATATTTTCATATGTCTATAAATAGTTTCAATTTCTTCATCTGAGAATTGTCTGTTCATATCCTTTGACCATTTATCAATTGGAGAATGGTTTGATTTCTTATAGATTAGAGTCAATTCTCTATATATTTTGGAAATGCATAGCTAAATTCTTGATACTCTGAATCCTGGTCCATCATCTCCACAATAATAGTCTTAGTATACTAGGCTTACAGTCAGGATGATATAGATTCAAATGCTTCCTCAAATACTATGCTCTATGACATACAATGAGTCACTTAATTTATATGTACTTCAATCAAATCTCTAGGATTTTTATATTAAAATGATTAAATCAATTGGCACTATTCTATTCATAGTGAACTTACTGGTTGCAATATGCATTGGTAGAAAGAATTTCCATTCAAGAAGTTTTCTGTATTATTCAAATTCACAGAACTCCATTTATGCCCATATATATGTCCTTATTCCTTCAAGGTTCAGGTCAAGCAATAATTTATGAATGAGGTTATTTTGTTTTGTTTTGTTTTGTTTTAGTCCACCACTTCCAACCTGCTAGTAATTTCTTTCCCTCTAAAATATTACCTTTGTACATATTTACATGTGTACATGTTATTCCCCAGAATAGAATATAAACTCAATGAGAAATAAGATTAATTCATTTTTATATTTGCATTCTTAGATGCCCAGCATATAATAAGTACCCAGTAAATGCTTGTTGACTGATCTTTCCAATGTGTGTGTAGGAGAATATCAGGATACATGAATAACAGTAGATTGAATGTATATGAATACAATGCTGTAATAAAGCAATATCTGGCTAACATATATATTGCAGTTATGTTATGCCTAATAGTTATATATAAGTAGTAGGATTGGGACCTTTGTTTCCCTCTTCTACTCCAAGAAGAATGGGATTATCTCAGAAAAAAAATCCAGGCAATAGGCAGAAACTAAATATAGAAATAAAGAGCTAAAGATTAAGAATGAAGTCAGGAAAGAAAAGAAAAGATTCTGGAGGTTTTTCCCTCACCTCCAATGTAAAAATGTCATCCATAGGTCAAGGGATTCACATTTGCCTCTCTTGAGAAACTGCTCGACCAATTAACTATACAATGGACCAGTTATCCTATCCTTACCTCCATTTGATCAATAAAATACATCAGGGAAACTGTTTCCTCAGTAGTCTGCAAAAAGGGACAATAAAAATGTGCATATTTTCTGTGTTCTTCTAGAGAGGAAATCACTAAGAATGTATTTCAGTTGTGTGTAACTTTTGTTTTTCCCATGCATATAGAAAAGGTGTTTTTCCTTATTTTTGTTCCTTCTTAATCTGCCTACTTCATAGAATAATCACACTTTGGTGTAAGTATAATGCTGAATGGAAGTCTTTTCTGCCTGAAATAGAGAATGGGAGGTATTCCTGCAGCCCACAAATCTTTATTGAAGACACAATTTCCTATGGGTAAAATAATTCAGATTCCACACCTCAGCTCAGTGAATTACTACCAGTGTGACTATGGACAAGTCATTTTATTTTCAGGGGCTTCAATTCTGAATATGTAAATATGAAGCTCTAAATTTCCATTTAGTCTCATATTTTTTTTAAAGATAGGACTTAGATAGAGGAAGCTGAACTCTAGAGAAGCACAATATTGAGGGATATCAAATAACCCTGAGGAGTTCCATACATTTTTGGGGACTAATTATTGCTCAGTTAGGGTTATCAGTTTTGTTTCATCTTTTAGAGAATAAAATTAGTCCCGTAATTTTGTGAACTAAATATTTACTAGGAAAGATGTGTATTATCAATGGAAGGAATGAGAAAACTCTTAAAAGTCTATCAGACTCATCAGTACATGGCACTTATGAAAAAATTGGCTATGTCGGAACAGAAGCAAATGCAAGGGATAATGTTGTAAAAAAAATTACCCTGGCATGGATTCTGTCAATATAAAGTTGTTATAAAATAAAATAAAATATTCAAAAAAAAGAAAAAATTGGCTATGTATTAGGTTACAAAAACCTCACAATCAAATGCAAAAAGACAGAAATAATAAATGCTTCCTTTTCAGACCACAATGCAATAGAAATTATGTTCAATAAAAGGCCAGGGAAAGATAGGCTAAAAATCAATTGGAAATTAAATAATCTAAGTCTAAAGGATGAATGGGTCAAACAACAAATCACTGAAACAACTCATAATTTCATCCAAGAAAATGACAAAAATAAGACAACATACCAAAACTTATGGGATGCAGTCAAAGCAGTTTTTAGGGAAATTTTATATCTCTAAATAGTTACACAAATTAAATAAAGAGGAGATTCATGAATTTGTCATGCAATTTAAAAAGTTAGAAAAAGAACAAATTAAACCCCAATTAAATACCATATTCAAAATTTTGAAACTCAAAGGAGAGATTAATAAAATAGAAACTAAGAAAACTATTGAACTAATAAATAAAATGAAGAGTTGGTTTTGTGAAAAAACTAATAAAATAGATAAAACTGGGGGAGGAGCCAAGATGGCAGTGAGGACACATGCATTTATCTAAGCTCTTCCTTCCCTCAGACTACTTCTTTCATGAAACAGCCTTGGAATTAGTGCTTGACTGAAAATACTACGAATATTGGGAGTACAACACTTTACCAATAGAAGATATCCTTGAAATTTGCCAGAAAAGGTCTGTTTTTGCTCGTGGGTGAGGATGATTAGAGAAGGCGCAGACCTTAGGCAGGCAGCAAGAGAATAGAAGAAAGCTCATGACCAGACCAGAGAGGGGCGGGGTGTGGTCTCAGCCAGTGGAAAATTTGCAGGGAGAACTTTACCACAGTGTGGCTACTTTGCCCTGGCAGCAAGCCAGTAGATCAGCAGAGATACTACAAACACAGGGGATAAAGATCTCAATCCCTAAACACTGGAGTCTCTTGGGACCTGATCACACCCATCCAGTCCCAGAGTGACTCATCACACTCTCAGAGTCTCAGAGTGGCTGCTGTGCAGGCAGCACAGCCATTGCTGTTCCATTGCTGCCACACTGTTACTTCCTTTAGTTTTCACAGGAAACTTGTTAACACCACACGGCCCAAAAAGTAGATCGCATTTGCTTTTTTTGTTTGTTTGTTTTGTTTTCTTTGTTTCTTTTTTGTCAAAATGAGTAAAAATTTAAAGCACACTCTAATTATAGGTAGCTTCTATATGGAGAGAGAGAGGAGACTTCAAATCTTGAAGAGACTAAAAACAGATGATCTCCAGATGAATCCCCAAAGGGGAATATGATCTGGTCCCCCTCCCACACAAGGCTCTCATAGAAGAAATTGAAAAGGCTCTTACAAGAGAACTAGAAGAAAATTGGGGGAAAGAAAGGAAGCTTGGCAAGAGAGTCTGGATAAGTCATTCCACTCATTAAAAAATAGAGTGGGTAAAGAAATCAACTCCCTGAAAAACAGAATTAGTGAACTGGAAAAGGTAAATAATTCCAAGGAAAACAGAATTAGTGAATTAAAGAAAGAAAATAGCTCTCTAAAAAATAAAATTGGCAAAATGGAAAAAAAAATCCATAGAACAAAACAACTCATTTAAAAACTCAATTGGACAATTACAAAATGAAATGAAAAAGTAAATCAATAAAATAATTCATTAAAAATCAGAATTGAACAAATGGAAATGAATGACTTGAGGAAACACTAAGAATCAGTCAAGCAAAACCAAAAAAAATGGAAAAATTGAAAAAAATGTTAAATACCTACTTGGGACAACAATAGACCTGGAAGATAGATCTAGGAGAGATAATCTAAGAATTAATGGACTTCCTGAAAATCATGATTAAAAAAAAAAGAACCTAGACACTATTTTTCAGGAAATCATCAAAGAGAACTGCTCCAATGTTATAGAAAAGAGCAAAAAATAGACATTGAAAGAATTCATCAATCACCTACTGAAAGAAATCCCCAATCAAAACTCGAAAAAATATTGTGGCTAAATTCCAGAACTATCAGACCAAGCAAAAAAATACTACAAGCAGCTAGAAAAAAAAATAATTCAAATACAGAGGAACTACAAGAAGGATTATTCAAGATCTAGCAGCATCCATATTAAAGGATCAAAGGACCTAGAAGCTGATATTTCAAAAGGCTAAGGAACTTGGTATGCAGCCAAGAACAACTTACCCAGCCAAAATGAGCATTTTTTCCAGGGAAGAAGATGGACATTCGATGAAATAAGTGAATTTCATCTATTTCTGATGAAAAAAAACAGAATTAAACACAAAGTTTGATCTCCAAATATAGGACTAAAGAAAAGCATAAAAAAGTAAAAACTATATTTCTGGTATGAGTATACATAAAGAATACATGTATAAATTGGTTTTACAGTTATTATATAAAAAAGAACTAGAGATGGAAAGGAAATTATACCAGAAAAAAGGTAAACTAGGAGTACTACATCTCATGAAGGGGAAAAGGAAACCTATTATATGTGAGGGAAAGAAGGGAGGAGGATAAACATATTGTGTATCTTACTCTCATCAGAATTGCTTTAAAGAGAAAAATATTACACATATTCAATTTACAGAGAAACGTCTCCTACCTCATTGAAAAGTGGAAGAGGAAAAGTGAAAAAGGAAGGAGTAAGCTAAGTGGAAGGGAATACAGAAATTGTGAGGAAAGGGGGTAAGAAAAGAAAGGAACCCTAAGATGGGGGGAGAGATCCTAAAAAGGGAGGGCTGTGAGAGGCAATTAGTGCTCACAACTTTAATACTGGGGAGAAGGATAAGAGGAAAGGAAAGGAGAAAAGCATAAGCTGCGGTTAACAAGAAGGCAGGAAATACAGAATTAATAATTTTAACCATAAATGTGAATGGGGTAAACTCCCCCATAATGTGAAAGCAGATAGCAGACTGGATTAAAAGCTACAATATGGTGTTTACAGGAAACACACTTGCAGCAGAGCAATACATACAGAGTAAAGGTAAAAGGCTGGAGCAGAATCTACTATGCTTCAGATGAAGTCAAAACAGCAGGGGTAGCCATCCTGGTCTCAGATCAAGCTAAAGTAAAAATTGATCTAATTTAAAGAGATAAGGAAGGAAACTATATCTTGCTAAAGAGTAGCATAGATAATGAAGCAATATCAATATTAAACATATATGCACCAAGTGGTGTAGCATCTAAATTCTTAAAAGAGAAATTAAGAGAGCTGCAAGAAGAAATAGACAGCAAAACTATTATAGTGGGAGATTTCAACCTTGCACTCTTAGAATTAGATAAATCAAACTACAAAATAAATAAGAAAGAAGTCAAAGAGGGAAATAGAATACTAGAAAAGTTAGGTATGATAGATCTTTGGAGAATACTAAATAGACTGTACCAGATCTAAAATTATATTATAAAGCAGCAATTACTAAAACCATCTGGTATTGGCTAAGAAATAGACTGGTTGATCAATGGAATAGGTTAGGTTCAAAGGACAAAACAGCCAATAACTTTAATAATATAGTGTTTGACAAACCCAAAGACACCAGTTTCTGGGATAAGAATGCACTATTTGACAAAAATTGCTGGGGAAATTGGAAATTAGTATGGCAGAAACTAGGCATTGACCCACACTTAACACCGTACACCAAGATAAGGTCAAAATGGGTTCATGACCTAGGCATAAAGAATGAGATTATAAACAAATTGGAAGAGTATAGGATAGTTTACCTCTCAGACCTGTGGAAGAGGGAGGAATTTATGACCAAAGAAGAACTAGAGATCACTATTGACCACAAAATAGAAAATTTTGATTATATCAAATTGAAAAGTTTTTGTACAAACAAAACAAATGCAGACAAGATTAGAAGGGAAACAATAAACTGGGAAAACATTTTTACAATCAAAGGTTCTGATAAAGGCCTCATTTCCAAAATATATAGAGAATTGACTCTAATTTATAAGAAACCAAACCATTCTCCAATTGATAAATGGTCAAAGGATATGAACAGACAATTCTCAGACAAAGAAATTGAAACTATTTATAGACATATGAAAATATGCTGCAAATCATTATTAATCAGATAAATGCAAATTAAGACAACTCTGAGATACCACTACACACCTGTCAGATTGGCTAAGATGACAGGAAAAAATAATGATGAATGTTGGAGGGGATGCGGGGAAATTGGGACACTGATGCATTGTTGGTGGAGTTGTGAACGAATCCAACCATTCTGGAGAGCAATCTGGAACTATGCCCAAAAAGTTATCAAACTGTGCATACCCTTTGATCCAGCAGTGTTTCTACTGGGCTTATACCCCAAAGAGATACTAAAGAAGGGAAAGGGACCTGTATGTGCCAAAATGTTTGTGGCAGCCCTGTTTGTAGTGGCTAGAAGCTGGAAAATGAGTGGATGCCCATCAATTGGAGAATGGTTGAGTAAATTGTGGTATATGAACGTTATGGAATATTATTGTTCTGTAAGGAATGACCAGCAGGTTGAATATAGAGAGGACTGGAAAGACTTACATGAACTGACGCTAAGTGAAATGAGCAGAACCAGGAGATCATTATATACCTCAACAACGATACTGTTTGAGGATGTATTCTGATGGAAGTGGATCTCTCCAATAGAGAGAGCTAATTCAGTTTCAATTGATCAAGGATGGACAGAAGCAGCTACACCCAAAGAAAGAACACTGGGAAATGAATATAAACTGCTTGCATTTTTGTTTTTCTTCCTGGGTTATTTATACATTCTGAATCCAATTCTCCCTGTGCAATAAGAAAACTGTTCCATTCTGCACACATATATTTATCTAGGATATACTGTAACCTATTCAACATGTAAAGTACTGCTTGCCATCTGGGGGAGGGGGTAGAGAGAGGGAGGGGAAAAATCAGAACAGAAGTGAGTACAAGGGATAATGATGTAAAAAATCATCCTGGCATGGGCTCTATCAATAAAAAGTTATTTTAAAAAAAAAGAAAAAAGAAAACTAAATGGAGACAGAAAGGAGTACACTTTCTTCTCAGCAGTTCATGGAACCTATACAAAAATTGACCATATATTAGGACATAAAAACCTCAAATTCAAATGCAGAAAGGCAGAAATAGAAAATGCATCCTTTTTCAGATCACAATATTAAAAAAAATTACATTCAATAAAAAGCCAGGGGGAAATAGACCAAAAATAATTGGAAACTAAATAATATCATCTTGAAGAATGATTGGGTGAAACAGCAAATCATAGATACAATTAAAAATTTCACCCAAGAAAATGACAACAATGAGACATCATATGAAAATGGGGATGCTGCCAAAGCAGTAATAAGGGGAAATTTTATATCTCTAGAGGCCTACTTACATAAAATAGAGAAAGAGAAAGTCAATGAATTGGGCTTGCAACTAAAAAAGCTAGAAAAAGAGCAAATTAAAAATCCCCAGTCAAGCACTAAACTTGAAATTCTAAAAATAAAAAAGGAGATTAATAAAATTGAAAGTAAAAAAAAAAAAACTATTGAATTAATAAATAAAACTAAGAGTTGTTTCTATGAAAAAACCAACAAAATAGATAAACCTTTAGTAAATTTGATTAGAAAAAGGAAAGAGGAAAATCAAATTATTAGTCTTAAAAATGAAAAGGGAGAACTTGCCACTAATGAAAGGAAATTAGAGCAATAATTATGAGTTACTTTGCCCAATTTTATGCCAATAAATTTTATAACTTAAATGAAATGGAAGAATATGTTCAAAAATATAGCTTGCCCAGATTAACAGAGGAAGAAGTAAATTGGTTAAACAGTCCCATTTTAGAAAAAGAAATAGAATAAGCTATGAATCAACTCCCTAAGAAAAAATCCTCAGGACCAGAAGGATTTACATGTGAATTCTACCAAACATTTAAAGAACAATTAGCTCTAATGCTATATAAACTATTTGAAAAAATAGGGATTGAAGGAGTCCTACCAAATTCCTTTTATGACACAGACATGGTACTGATACCTAAACCAGGTAGGTTGAAAACAGAGAAAGAAAATTATAGCCCAATCTCCCTAATGAATATTGACACTAAAATCTTTAATAAAATATTAGCAAAAAGATTACAGAAAATCATCCCCAGGATAATACATCATGACCAAGTAGGATTTATACCAGGAATGCAGGGCTGGTTCAACATTAGGAAAACTATTAGCATAATGGACTATGTCAATAATCAAATTAACAAAAACTATATGATCATCTCAATAGATGCAGAAAAAGCATTTGATAAAATCCAACATCCATTCCTAATAAAAACACTAAAGAGTATAGGAATAAATGGTCTTTTCCTTAAAATAGTCAGGAGCATATATTTAAAACCATTAGTAAGCATCATATGTAATGGGAATAAACTAGAACCATTCTCAATAAGATCAGGAGTGAAACAAGGTTGCCCACTATCACCATTACTATTCAATATTGTATTAGAAATGCTAGTTTCAGCGATAAGAGTTGAGAAAGATTAAAGGAATTAGAGTAGGTAATGAGGAAACCAATTCTTACTCTTTGCAGATGATATGATGGTATACTTAGAGAACCCCAGAAATTCTACCAAAAAGCTATTAGAAATAATCCACAACATTAGCAATGTTGCTGGATACAAAATTAATTCACATAGATCCTCAGCATTTTTATACATCACCAACAAAGTCCTACAGCAAGAGATACAAAGAGAACTTCCATTTAAAATAATTGTCGATAGCATAAAATATTTGGGAATCTATCTGCCAAGGGAAAGTCAGGAACTATATGAGCAAAACTACAAAACACTTTCCACACAAATAAAGTCAGATGTAAACAATTGGAAAAATATTAAATGTTCTTGGATAGGCCAAACAAATATAATAAAGATGACAATACTCCTAAACTAATCTATTTATTTAGTGCTATACCAATCAGACTCCCAAGAAACTATTTTAATGATCTAGAAAAAATAACAACAAAATTCATATGGAAGAACAATATGTCAAGAATTTTAAGGGAACTAATGAAAAAAAAATCAAATAAAGGCAGCCTAGCTGTAACTGATATAAAACTATACTACAAAGCAGTGGTCACCAAAACCACTTGGTATTGGCTAAGAAATAGATTAGTTGTTCAGTGGAATAGGTTAGGTTTACAAGACAAAATAGTCAATAACTATAACAATCTAGTGTTTGACAAACCCAAAGATCCCAACTTTTGTGATAAGAATTCATTATTTGATAAACACTGCTGGGAAAACTGGAAAATAATATGTCAGAAACTTGGCATAGGCCTACATCTCACATCCCATACCAAAATAAACTTAAAATGGATACATGATTCGGATATAAAAGATTATATCATAAATAAATTAGGAAAACAAGGGATAACTTATCTATCAGATCTTTAGAGAAGGGAGCAGTTTATGACCAAAGAAGAACTAGAGAACATTATGTAAGACAGTATTTATGATAAAGGTCTTATTTCTAAAATATATAAATAACTGTGTTAAATTTATAAGACTACACATCAATCCCCAATTGATAAATGGTCAAAGAATTTTAAACAGACAATTTTCAGATGATGAAATTAAAACTATTTATAGTTATATGAATAGATGCTCTAAGTTACTATTGATTAGAAAAATGCAAACAACTCAGATGTACTACCTCACCCTTCTCAGATTGGCTAAGATGATAGGAAAGGCTAATGATAACTGTTGGAGAGAATGTGGGGAAACTGGGACACTAATGCATTGTTGGTGGAGTTGTGAAATGATTCAATAATTGGGGAGAGAAATCTGAAACTATGCCCAAAGGGCTATAAAATTGCCAAAAACCCAGTGGTGCCATTACTGGGTCCATATCCCAAGAAATCATAAGGAGGGAAGGACCCACATGTGCAAAAATGTTTGTAGCAGCTCTTTTTGTGGCAGTAAAGAATTGGAAAAAGGAGTGGATACCCATCAATTGAAGGATGGCTGAACAAGCTGTATGGTACATGAAGGTAATGGAATATTATTGTTCCAACCAAAATGATAGATAAGCTGAATATAGGCATTCCTGGAAAGATTTACATGAACTGATGCTAAGTGAAACAAGCAGAACTAGCATTACATTGTACACAATAGTAGCAAGAATGTGTGATAATCAACTATGAAAGTTCTGGTTCTTTTTTAGCAGTTCAGTGATCCAAAGCAATCCCAATAGACTTTGCATAGAAAGTGTCATCAGCATTCAGAAAAAGAACCAAGGAGACTGAATGTAAATCAACACATGCTATGTTCACTTTTTTCTGTTTTTTTTTTTTTTTTATTTATCCCATGGTTTTTCCCCTTTGTTCTGATTTTTCTTTCCCAACGTAATTCATAAAACAATGTATATTGAAAATAAACTTTAAAAAGTGTATCAGAGATCTTTTTTATGAAAGTCTCTTATATGAATATTATATTCATTTAGCAATTTATGATTTTAAAAAATGAAAGAAGAAAGAAAAGGAAGGAAGGAAGGAAGGAAGGAAGGAAGGAAGGAAGGAAGGAAGGAAAGAAGGAAGGAAGGAAAGAAAGAAGGAAGGAAGGAAGACTTGCTTTGTACCTTGACCTCAAGAGATTAACATTCTACTCTGTTTTTTGATGTTTTGATTAGAACAGAGACAAGTAGCACCCAAGTATTAGAAGCCCTAAGAAAGGGAAGAAGGGACAAGCTTTGTAAAAAAAAAAAAATTCCCCCATTTTCTATTTGACAGATTACATGTACTGTCTTATGTTCCACTCATTCCTGGCCACACACATGCCCTATAATTTTTAGTATCCTGTTTCCACTGGCTCTTTCCCTAGGGATAATGACTTACTTATCAGTTTAAGACTTTATTACTTAACACTACCAGTGATTATGCTAACCTTGGCACACATAGAATATCATAAAATAGCTTTCAAATATGGTGCATGGGGGGAGGAGGTGAGTAATTTAATTGTGATGTCAGTTCCTATCTAGTTTCCATTACACAAACCATGCCAGGAGACTTCTTATTCCTCCATCAACATTATGTGGTAGAATGCCCATAAGTCACTCTAAGACTTTGAATTTTAGGATTATTATCCTGCCTCTTGGGAAAGTGAAATCAGAGTTTGTTTTCCTGCCCTATGACACTCCCTTCCCTGGGGTGTATAGTCATAGTTCCAGAATGAGCAGCTTGTCACACCCTACTATAATTGCTTTCTGAGAAATTATTCATCGTTCAACTAATAGATGAACATACACAAAGATATCATATGAATTTATAATTAGGTTATGCACACTAAAATCACGAGGTAAGTTAGCCTTTATTAGTTTATATTTAAACTATAATTGAATATGTAAATAGTAAATTAGTGTAATACATTGATACCATCTGCTGTTCTAATTTTACACCAATTTTTTCATCTATCTTAATTCAAATAGGATTGAATTTTCCTCCCACCTATGGTTGTTTTCATTAATCATTCTGTTTTCATTTAAAGATCATTGAATTGACCAGGATTTTAATTGTATAAAATAATTTGTAGATAATAGGGCAGGTATGATGTTTTCAATAGGTCAGTTTAAGTTCTAGCTTTATATACGCTGAGCCTCCATAATTTTCCCCAATAGCCAGGGTTGAATTATTATCAATAAAAATATATCAGGAGACAAGGAAAGAAGAAATGAAGAGAACTGAAAAAAAAAAGAGAGAAAAGAAGTTCTATAATCTAATTGATCCTGATGTAGTTAGGTTATAGTTTTTCCTATACTCTAACTTGTACCAATTCTGAACTTGTCTTATAATAAGAGCCTTAGTAAGAGATTATGAAAAGGAAATGAAGATGAAGAAGCCAATGATAATAAAGTAAATAAAATATTTCAATTGGAAAATATGATAAAAAAGTCTTTTCACAATAGCTATATTTCATGTGTTGATTTGTATAATTACTATTTTAGTGTGTGTATGGGTATATATATATATATATACATATATATATATATATATATGTATATATATATATATATAATTTACATCCAAAAATCCTGAGATCCTACATATCCAAAAACTTACATTATTAAGTACATTATTATGGCCTTGGCCAGATTAAGTAATTAAGGAGACTGCAACTAAAAATGAATAAACAAACTTTCCATTGAAATAATTACTTAAGACTTGAACAATATTACCATAAAAGATCTGATTAAGATTCCTAGATATGAGTCAAATTATAATACTTGCCTCAGTTTCTATATGTAAAGTAAGATGCTTAAAAATGATCCTGTCAGTTCCTTTCTGGCTCTAGATCTATGGTGATATGATATGGATTCAGATCCTGCCTCTGTGACTGAATTCCCCCAGTGACTTTCTTTGAGTCACAGCCTCTCTAGATCTTACTTTATTCACATGTAAAATGAGGGGATTGTATAGACCTTAACTGTCCCTTTTCATGCAATAGACAGTATTCCTAGGGTCTAGTCTCTTAAATCTCCCACTTAATGTCACAACCTCTTGCTATAATTTTCCAGGCTTCTGCTTTCATTTTATGAGTTGAGTTTTAACATATATTCTTATGCAACTTCTGAGCAATCCACTCCAACCCAAATAATTAGGCATTGTTGTGTTGCCAGAATGCTATGAATTGGACACTAATGCAGAAAAGCAAATGAAAGTTTTATGAACTTGAAATCTGAAATTTCAGAATCCCTTTCTACTCCATTCCTACTGAATTCTCTTTGCCTAGATTGTGTGTAATATCTTGTCCCTTTGCCTTTATATATTCTCTCTTTCCATCTCAAGACTCTTCTATCCTCATTTATATTCTGTTATGGGCCAGAACTTGAAACAGGATGCTAAGTCAGTGGAATTGATAGAGACAATGGTTATTTAGCATGGTGCTTAACAGTTCTCTAGTTCTGTATATGTACTTACTATAATTCTACAAGATCCACACCTTTGATAAGAGAGCATGTATAAGCTAGGAGGCTCAGCCATTAGGAGAGATTCCGACACCAGAGAAGGCAGGCAGGAGTTCAAGCTCTCGGAACCAAGACCAGACTGAAAGGCTCTCCAGAAAGCTGCCCAGCCCAGGAAGGAGATAATAAAGGATCTGGACTATAAGAAAGCTAACTGGGCCTAAGGAAAAAATACAAGACTTGGAAAGAGACATTAAAGGGTTTGTACTTTAACCCCTGGCTACTTGTGTGGTGATTACAGAACTGAAAGGAAGGATGCCTCCAGAGGCACCAAGAAAACCTCAACAAGAGAAGATTACATTTTATTTTTTTATTTTTTTGGGGGGGGGCCCAGGCCAAGATTTTAATTTTTTTTAAATTTTTATTTAATTATTACTTCATATTGACAACATTATCCCTTGCACTCGTTTCTTTTCTGATTTTTTTCTCCTCCCTCCCTCCACCCCCTCCCCTAGATGGCAAGCAGTCCTTTATATGTTGGATATGTTGCAGTATATCCTAGATACAATATATGTTTGCAGAATCGAACAGTTCTCTTGTTGCATAGGGAGAATTGGATTCAGAAGGTATAAATAACCTGGGAAGAAAAACAAAAATGCAGATAGTTCACATTCGTTTCCCAGTGTTCTTTCTTTGGGTGTAGCTGCTTTTGTCCGTCATTTATCAATTGAAACTCAGTTAGGTCTCTTTGTCAAAGAAATCCACTTCCATCAAAATATGTCCTCATACAATATCGTTGTCAAAGTGTATAATGATCTCCTGGTTCTGCTCATTTCACTTAGCATCAGTTCATGTAAGTCTCGCCAGTCCTCTCTGTATTCATCCTGCTGATCATTTCTTACAAAACAATAATATTCCATAACATTCATATACCACAATTTACCCAGCCATTCTCCAATTGATGGGCATCCATTCATTTTCCAGTTTCTAGCCACTACAAATAGGGCTGCTACAAACATTTTGGCACATATAGGTCCCTTTCCCTTCTTTAGTATTTCTTTGGGATATAAGCCCAATAGAAACACTGCTGGATCAAAGGGTATGCACAATTTGATAATTTTTTGGGCATAATTCCAGATTGCTCTCCAGAATGGTTGGATTCGTTCACAACTCCACCAACAATGCATTAGTGTCCCAGTTTTCCCGCATCCCCTCCAACATTCATCATTATTTTTTCCTGTCAAGAAGATTACATTTTAGAGAGAATATTACAATATTTTCTGACACACTATAATGTCACACTAGACCCCATGGTCAATCATTTTAATTAAACCTCCACTTACAAGTTTTTTCAAATCCCTCATTCATTTGACTTTCCACCAAAAACCCTGCAATTTGAAATTATTGATAAAATCCACTATCAGCTTTCTTGGCTCTTAGGCTTGAAAATACTGCTGGAAAATATTGTATATTGCTGCTGAGTGTAACAAAATCATGCTATATAATTAAATTATTGTATGTAAGATTGAAAAACTGAGATATATGGCCAAATGGGAATGATTTCTCTGTGATCAAATGGGAGAGCAAAGGAGATTAAAAAAGGAAAGAAGAAAGGGGAGAAGAAAGAACAGGAGCTAGAAGATAGAGTTTATCTTTATGACCTTTTAAGAGACAATAAGTGCATTAATAAATCTTTGGACAGAAATCTGCTTTTTGGTTGTAAAGGCAGCTGAGCAAGCTTGTGTCCCATAAAGAGAAAAATTGGAAAAGTCTGTTACAAATAAAAGCCTTCCTAAGGAGCCAGTGGAGACAAAAAGCATTAAGGCAGTGAAATAATGATACAGGAACAGGTGTCTGGAAATCTGATCCATACAAAGAAGAAATTTTAAAAAGGGATAGAGGGATAGAGAGGAGAGAAGAAGAGTGGAGAAAACTCAGTAAAAAGAAGAAGTGAGAGAAAAAGGAGTATAGAGAAGGATAAAAAGGAAACGATTTGGTAAGAATCTACAATGTAGGAATCAAAGACATTGGAACATGCCAATGTCTCATGAGAAACCCCAATATGGCAAAGAGTTCCACAATGTTGAACTTCAAGCACTACCAAGGAGAATCAATTGAAACTGAGGGTTAGCCTTACAGCTGGTGCCAGGGACAAGAAGAATTGAAAGAGAATACACATTGTGTTTTTGCCAGCCATATGCAGTGGCAGCAAAATGTAAGTTGGTCCCTAAACTGGAAGAAAAGTTAACAGAACAATTTGTCTTAGCTCTGGCTGTGAAAGAAACTAATTGTTTATTTAAAGAATGGAAGGGCAATACAAATTTTAAAAATAACATCTAGAATAGCAGGGAGTCATAATCTATGTTACAAAGATGGGAGAATATGGCAGAGAAAGAAAGGAAAGAAAATAGACCACAGAACATTTGATCCCAAGTAATAGGAATGATCCTTCTTGCAGAAGGAAGTTGGAATTTACCTGGAGTGAGTAGTTTCTTGTGTTTCAAAGAATGGTGATGTTATCAGGAAAAAGAAAGAAGAGATGAATGATAATGGATGTTTGATGCCCTGATGAAAAATAAAAAAGAAGATATTTGTCAATCATAAACAACAAAAAAGATCTGCTGTCTTCCTGTCACATGTATCTAGAAATAATGGGAGCACATCTGAGACTTTGCTGAACTTTGGTCATTGACATCTGTGAGTGATTGACAAGGGGAAAGATGATGCCACTAGTAGAAACCTAAAAAGTCCTTAAAAAGGATATGGACAGTATATATTTGCTAGAGTCTTATAAATTCAGACAAAAAAGCTATTACATATAAATCAAGCAAAAGAAGAATGTCTATATGTAGCAGCCAAGTCAGATAACAAAGAGTAGCAAATACAGTTTAGGAAAAAAAAATCAGTAAAAAGGATCAAAAATTCACAGAAGAAAATATACTAAAATGCCTATATTCAAATCAAGCACAATCAAACAATAAATTTTATTTAGTGCTTACTATTTTATGGGTGCTCTGCGAGACTCTGATTGTACAAAAATCAAATCAAAAAAGTCCCTGATGGCAGAGAGCAAATTAAACAAGATGAACATAAAGAACAAGATTTGGTAAAATGATAACTTGTATCCCATGGGAAACTCAAAAATAACATGATAAAGAATAAATACAAAAAAGCAGAAGACAAAAGTATCCAAAGATATCCTTATGGAATGGTAGGGATTTTTTTTAAAAAACAACTTAATGCATATACAGAATATGGTAAAAAGGGAAAATGACAAGTTAAATAGAAAAATATGATACTATCTTGTAAAAAGTAGGAGAAACACAAAGGTTCAGAGTGAGCTGAGACTGTCAATAAAACTAAGGATGATGTAAAGCAGATGATCAAAAAATTTCAGATCAATTTGAGGAGTCCTTCAATCAACCTGATGAGATCAGAGAAAGTAGATACGATGAGATATTCTCTGAAGTCTTTTCTGTTCTTGAGATTCTATGATAATGAACTTCTCTGGGTTCTCAGTGCTTGGCAATTATTTTACTATTTTCTCTTCCACTTCCTTTTCCTCAAGCTCCCAAATCCTTTGCTCAACTGCCTTTACACACACCTTTTACTATCAGCAGATCCCTTGACATGACTTCTTCCCCTACTACATGAATGAACAAATTAATGAGAAACCATTAATAAGCACTTATATTTCAAGTACTGTGCTAAATGCTAGGGATACAAATAAAAGTAAGCAAAGCAGTTCCTTCCCTCAAGGAATTTACCTATTAAGAGAGGAAGAAAAAACATAGTGGGCATGGGTGGCCAAGAGAAATGTGATCGAGAAGAAAATCAGAGAGAGTAGTCATTAGCATTAAAAGGCAATTGATATAGATGACCATGGGAATGTTCTTAGAGATTGAAAAGAAAGCAGAGAGGGAGAAAGATATGTGCCAGAAATGGCATGCAAATGTCCAGGAAGTGGCTCAATAGTTTTGAGAGTTGCAAGATATGATGAAATATTTAGAGTCTAGAGTGATAGAGGTAAGATTTTGATGCTAGATGCCAAGGTGAAGCATGAAGAACAGGAAGCATAGCATTTAGCTTACCAGGAAGTGATCTGATAGAAATTACTCACCAATAATCTTGAAAGGACTACAATAACATACAATTAAAAAAAAAGGTTATATAAATATTTGTATTCTTCCTCAGGAGATCATGGCATCAGTATTCCCAAGATAAGAAGAGATGTTAGCAGAAAGTTACCATCAGAGGGTACCAGCAAATTAGGTCCTTTTACTTGCAATTTTTAAAACAAACAAAACAAAAAGCAAAAAACACTATAATGATAATAATCACTTTGAGTTTTGCAAAGCATTGGCCATATCATCTGATTTTGTCTTTAAAACAATCTTGTCAAGAAGGTGATCTGTTTGACATTCAAAGTCATTCCTAACTTAATTAACTCCTAACCTTCCATTCTTCCTTACTCCTCAATATCTATTTTTCAACCCAGTGACACTGGTCTCTTATCTGTTCTATGAAGTGTCCTCACTTTTGGGCTCTGGCCATTTTCTCTGATTGCCTTCCTTATCTGTAACTCCTTTTGCTTCAACTGTCAGTCTCCTTTGCTTTGCTTAAGTCTTAACTAAAACCCCTACTTTCTATAGGAATCTTTCCTTGACCCTTCTTAATTTCAGTGCTTTCTGTCTCTTAATTTCTATTCATCCTACAAATATTTTGCAGTGGATATTTGTTTACATGTAGTCTCCAACATTGTACTGTAAGTTCCTGGAGGACAGGGAATATCATTTATCTCTTGAAGTTATTCTGAGCTCTTAAAACTTTCTCTGACAGGAGTCCAAGTCATAAAATAACTAGCTCGTCATCACACACCTGGTGTCTCCAGAATAGGCATTTCTTTTGCCTAGTTGGTTCAATGGATAAAGCACGGGAACTGAGTTTAGGTAGATCCAAGTTCAAATACAACTCAGGCGCTAGCTATGCTATCCTAGACAAGTCACTGTTTACCTTAATCCACCTGAGAAGGGAAATAACAAATCACTCCAGTACCTTTGTCAAGAAAACCCCATGAATCTTTCTGGCCATGGGATCATATTGTTGCAACATGGCTAAATGATTGGACAGCAACTCCTCTCTGACTGCAAATTTAATCCTCTTTCTATTTAACCAAAAGGAACAACAAAAGAAATAGTGTCTTTCAGCTCTGTAATTCCTTGTTTCATCTATTGTACATGTATCCCTATACCTAATATGATGACTGGAACATAATAGGTACATAAAAATACTTGGTGATTCATTGATTAATGGTAATGCAGTACTTTTATAGTCCCCATTATCTTTATCATCTCTTTATTACTCAATACTAATGACTGCCTTCTCTTTTGTAAAATTTTCTCCTTTCTTGACTAACATAATCTCTGGTTCCTTTGCTCCTCACTAAATACCCTGCCCTGGGACTTTCTTCCTGCCTTCTCTTCCAACCTGTAATCCCTAAATATAGGATAGAATATACTTTCAAGGAAGAATTGTATAACCTTTCTTATGGACAGGCAAGACCCAAAGCAACCAGTGGACAGCATAATTCTAGTCAGAATATCAATGGATCAATAAGATACACACTAGAATTCAGGAATGTAATATTATCAGAAAGGACTATAGGTATATTTGATTTAGCATTGCCAAACATAAAAATCAATTTAGGGAATATTGTCATTTGACAATAATAATTTGAACCACAATTAGTTAACAAACATTTATTAAGTACCTACTATTTGCCAGCATTATACTTAACACTGGAAATATAAAAGAAGGTAAAAGAGATTCTCTGCCCTCGTGAGCTCAGTTTAACATGTTACCATACAACAACATTTTATATTCCTCAAATTACTTAGATCTACTTTTATATAATATTTTTGTTTTCTTTCAGCATATATCACTGGGAATTCTTGAACTAAAAACTTGTCTACCTCTGAATTTGGAAACCCTCTAAATCTTGTACTTTTAGAGACCATGTCAATAAAAGTCCAGGTTCATTCATGGTCATGCAATCAGTATGGTAGAGTGGAGTGTTCTTTTCTAAAATATAATTGTTCTCTGGGAGCAGATTTCTTGTGCAGGGTTCTGGAGACAGCCTTAGTTTCAGTTCAGTTCAGTAATCACCTCAAATGCAGCCAGGAGTTAAAAATCCAGTCCTTTATTGTCTCTTCCAAAATAGCCCAGTTAGCTTTCTTAGAGGCTTATCTCCCTCCTTGGTTCCAAAAGCTCTTGCCACTAGTCTTTTGCCTTTTCCAGCTTCAGCCTCTCTTCTGAATCTCCCACTCCTGCTCAACTGCAGTCTCTGGCTTCTCAATCTCCTCAACTGACTCCTGCTTTCTCCATCTCTCCAAGTCTCTAGTGCTTGTCCTTTTATATGCTCTTTTAGAGGTGTGAACTCAAAGGTTGACTCCTCCTCCAAGAGAGAGTGGGATTGTGGGTTCCTGACTTGTGAATCTCCCAACTCAATCCTGACTTGTGAATCTCAAACACTAATGTGTGAACTCTTTATGGTGTGAAAGGTGTGAACTCTGAACTAGAGAACTGCTAAGCATGATGCTAAAATGAGACAACTGACTTATCACTTTGTAAGAATACTAACGGTGGAGGAAGTATTTGATGCCAATACTTCTTGATTCTAAGACTACTATTGTCTCCACTATTTCACTCATTAATTTTATTTATTACAGTCTTATAGTTATAATCTTATTTATTTCATTTTTATAGTTTATAGCTGACCTTATACAAACACTGTATATTTCTAAGTAAATTAATTTGCAAATATTTTATTTTTCATAGTTATTATAAATTAAATTTTCTTTTATTTAATGTTTTTTAATCTTTATTACTGACAAATAATAATGCAAATGGTTTTTGTGGATTTATCTTATACCAGGCAATTTTGCTGAATGTAATAATTGTCTCTAACCATTTTTTATTTTGATAGATTTTTAGGCACATATCAAGAGTAAGTAGAATATTTTGACCTTTTCATTTTAAAATATTTTCTCTTTCTAATATCTCTTTAAAATCTTAAGGAAATTACAAATTTTTTTAGTTCAACATCAAAGAAAAATAGGAAGAATAAGCATATTGGTTTTGTACCAGTTAGAACACTTATGTTGTTTTGTTTTTTTCCATTAGCACTTAGATATAATCTTTTTTTATTGGTTTCAGAAAAATCCCTTTATATCTATTCTTTATAGCATTTTTGGTCATGACTAAATATTAGATTTTATCAAAGCCTTTCCTGAATCTATTCAGATGATCATTTTCTTATTGTTGATATTGGTATTATGCTGATAGTTTATTCAGATGTTAACCAGAATTCTATATCTATTTAAAGCTGATCATGGTGAACCATTTTTGATGTTACATTAGTTAACATTTCATTTTTAACATTGTATTTATCTTAATTAGGTGATTGAATATTCAATTCTTAATGTACATTTCCCTTGTGGTCTAAGACTCTTCACAATTCAAGAAGCATGGATTTAGAAATGTACAGGTCCTTGAAATATAAGCTATTCCAACCATTTCATTTGGCAGGTGAAAAAGCAGGCAACAAAGTCACCCAGCTACTCGGTTACAACCACAATTGATTCCTCTGTCCTCTGACATTACAGTGTTCATTCCAGATTCTGAATTTTGCTTACACTGTTTCTTCCTTATTATATCTGTCCTTCTAACTGTAAGCAACCTAAATGGCTTAAATCAAATGTCAAATATTCTCCAATTCATTTCTTTCTTCTATAGTAGTCTGATGCTCAGAGTATATAATGCATATACTGCCTCTTCTATTCAGTTAAAGAGAGAGAGCATCATAAATTTTGATGTAATTGGGGGAAGTGAGTTTTTGTCTGGAACATTGATGGCATTTCCATATAGGAGTAATGGACATGCCCTCATTGATAGAGTTGAGGATGTGAGAAGTAAAATTGTAAGGTTTTGTTTACACATTGAAAAGTTTCAGTCTCATAGCCTCATATTCCCTTGCCATGGTAGAAAAGAAAGTGATATAAGCTTTAGGGTCAGTACATCCTGGTTGAAGAGAATTAAAAGATGTCTTAAATCAACAGAATTAGCCACCAGATGCTAGTTGAGTGGAAATGACATGGATTTATGTCTTGGCAAGACAAATATTTATTTATTTTTTTGTTTTTACAATGTTGTTTATTTATACTTCATTTTTACAGCAGTTCACACAAGTCTTACAAGGTTTCATTGAAATTGTTCCTTTTATCATTTCCTATGGCAAAATAGCATTCTATTACATTCACATACTCTAAAGTCTTCATCCATTCACCAATTAACAGGTATTTCCTTAGTTTCCAGGTCTTTGTCACCAAAAAAAAAAAAGGGCTACTCTAAGTATTTTGTACATATAGGCCCTATGTTCCTTCTTTAATCTTTCTCATTATCCCTTGCACTCACTTCTGTTCCGACTTTTCCCCTCTCTCCCTCCAACCCCTCCGCCAGATGGCAAGCAGTCCTATACATGTTAAATATGTCATAGTCTGTCCTAGATACAATATATGTGTGCAGAACCAAACAGTTCTCTTGTTGCACAGGAAGAATTGGATTCAAAAGGTAAAAAATAACTTGGGAAGAAAAACAAAAATGCAAACAGTTTACATTCATTTCCCAGTGTTCTTTCTTTGGGTGTAGCTGCTTCTATCCATCATTGATCATTTGAAACTGAGTTAGATCTTCTTTTTGTCGAAAAAATCCACTTCCATCAGAATATATCTTCATACAGTGTTGTTGTTGAAGTATATAATGATCTCCTGGTTCTTCTCATTTCACTTAGCATCAGTTCATGTAAGTCTCTCCAAGCCTCTCTGTATTCATCCTGCTGGTCATTTCTTACAGAACAATAATATTCCATAACATTCATATACCACAATTTACCCAACCATTCTCCAATTGATAGGCATCCATTCATTTTTCAGTTTCTAGCCACTACAAACAGGGCTGCCACAAACATTTTCACACATACAGGTCCCTTTCCCTTCTTTAGTATCTCTTTGGCATATAAACCCAGTAGTAGCACTGCTGGATCAAAGGGTATGCACAAATTGATAACTTTTGGGGCATAATTCTAGATTGTTCTCCAGAATGGTTGGATTCATTCACAACACCAATAATGCACCAGTGTCCCAGTTTTCCCTCATCCCCTCCAACATTCATCATTATTTTTTCCTGTCATCTTAGCCAGTCTGACAGTGTGTAGTTATATCTCAGAGTTGTCTTAATTTGCATTTCTCTGATCAGTAGTGATTTGGAATACTCTTTCATATGAGTGGAAATAGTTTCAATTTCATCATTTGAAAATTGTTCATATCATTTGACATTTATCAATTGAGAATGGCTTGATTTCTTATAAATTAGAGTCAGTTTTCTATATATTTTGGAAATGAGGCTTTTATCAGAACCTTGAACTGTGAAAATGTTTTCCCAGTTTGTTGCTTCTCTTCTAATCTTGTTTGCATTAGTTTTGTTTGTACAAAGGCTTTTTAATTTGATATAATCAAAATTTTCTATTTTGTGATCAATAATGATCTCTAGCTCATTTTTGGTCACAAATTCCTTCCCCTTCCACAAGTCTGAGAGGTAAACTATACTATGTTCCTCTAATTTATTTATAATCTCGTTCTTTATGCCTAAATCATGGACCTATTTTGATCTTATCTTGGTGTACAGTGTTAAGTGTGGGTCCATGCCTAATTTCTGCCATATTTATTTCCAGTTTTCTCAGCAGTTTTTGTCAAATAATGAATTCTTATCCCAAAAGTTGGGATCTTTGAGTTTGTCAAACACTAGATTGCTATAATTATTGACTATTTTGTCTTGTGAACCTAACCTATTCCACTGATCAACTAATCTATTTCTTAGCCAATATCAAATGGAGCTGCCTCCATTTGATTTTTTTTTTTTCATTAGTTCCCTTAAAATTCTGGACCTTTTGTTCTTCCATATGAATTTTGTTGTTATTTTTTCTAGATCATTAAAATAGTTTCTTGGGAGTCTGATTGGTATAGCACTAAATAAATGGATTAGTTTAGGTAGTATTGTCATCTTTATTATATCCGCTTGGCCTATCCAAGAGCACTAAATATTTTTCCAATTGTTTAAATCTGACTTTATTTGTGTGGAAAGTGTTTTGTAATTTTGCTCATATAATTCCTGAATTTCTTTTGGTAGATAGATTCCCAAATATTTTATGCTATTGACAGTTATTTTGAATGGAATTTCTCTTTGTATCTCTTGCTGTTCGATTTTGTTGGTAATGTATAAAAATGCTGAGGATTTATGTGAATTTATTTTGTATCCTGCAAACTTTGCTAAAGTATGAATTATTTCTAATAGCTTTTTAGTAGAATGTCTGGGGTTCTCTAAGTATGCCATCATATCATCTGCAAAGAGTGATAGTTTGGTTTCCTCACTACCTACTCTAATTCCTTTAATCTCTTTCTCAACTCTTATTGCCAAGGCTAGGGTTTTTTAATACAATATTGAATAATAATGGTGATATTGGGCAACCTTGTTTCACTCCTGATCTTACTGGGAAAGGTTCTAGTTTTTCCCCATTGCATATGATACTTACTGATGGTTTTAAATACATGCTCCTGATTATTTTAAGGAAAAGTCCATTATTCCTATACTCTCTAGTGTTTTTATTGAGAATGGATGTTGGATTTTATCAAATGCTTTTTCTGCATCTATTGAGATGATCATATGACTTTTTAAATTTGGTTATTGATGTAGTCAATTATGCTAATAGTTTTCCTAATATTGAACCAGCCCTGCATTTCTAGTATAAAACCTCCTTGGTTATAGTGTATTATCCTGGGCATGATTTTCTGTAATCTTTTTGCTAATATTTTATTTAAGATTTTAGCATCAATATTCATTAAGGAAATTGGTCTATAATTTTCTTTCTCTGTTTTCAACCTACCTGGTTTAAGTATTAGGACCATGTCTGTGTCATTAAAGGAATTTGGTAGGACTCCTTCAATCCCTATTTTTTCAAATAGTTTATATAGCATTGGAGTTAATTGCTCTTTAAATGTTTGGTAGAATTCACATGTAAATCCATCTGGTTAAGCCAAATTTTTAGATGAGCATGCTTAATAAGTCTCAGGTATATTAACTTCTCCTCCCCTAAAGAGACATCCACCATTTTGAACATACAAGGGGAGGGAGGAACATGCAAACATATCAAGAAGTATGTGTAGTAGGAGTGTCCTGAAATAGTAGTTTTTGAAAGGATCTCCTCCAATGGAAATTCTGAGGAGGGGAAGAGGAGGCAGAGTAAGATATGGAATATAACTGCTGGTTCTGGCTTCTGTAAATTGAGTTTGTGCCCCCTCAAAAGAGTATGGCATCTATTTCTTGCAAAAAATATAATACCTTCCTCCAGTCACTCAAAGAATTTGGGTCTGAAATTGCCACTCCTAAGAAGGATATCCCTTTGGCCTAGGTACCAAGTGACCTTTTTTTTTACATCATTGAGAATAGGCAATTAAGTCACAATGATTGGGAATGACTTCATTGGCTCAGGTTTTGAATTTAGGATATTTACACCTGGGAAATCATTAAAGGCTAAAATTAAGGTTTGATTTATCATTTTGTTAATTGTCTAGAGACCTAAGAAAGTGGGGGAGAAATGTTAAAAGTACAGTTTAAATTTGAAAGTGTGCCATGTGAACATTACTTTCCCCAAAGATTCATTTGTTAAACATTTAGCAGCATACCACTGCATTTAGAAGACAGTGAAACAGCAGTGTACAAAAATGAAGATGCACAGACTAGCTAAGAATGGCCCTGTGAGACAAAAGCTTATGGCTATAGTCTCCTTCCAGGTGAGCCTAAGGACAAAAACATTTTATAGTTGCATTTATTTTCACTAAATAGCTTGCAAAATAATAATGACAATCCCCAGAGAGGATGATGCTTCATTTCCCAACCTTCTGAATAGAAAGGAGGAAAGAGGGAAGAAAAGAATCTATAATCTGACTGAAAAAAATTCCCTCTACCATAGATGATCACCATCTATTTTGCAATTTATAATTTTAGAGAGTTGCCTAGGGGTACTGCAGAGGTTAAGGAGGCTAATCTATTTAAATTCTCAGTGCCCATAGGCAATCCTCTCAGCTAATGGTTATTATTCTAAGCCTAGAGTCACAGAAGCAAAATATGCCATGGGGCAGGAAGGAACCCTATTTTCTTGACTCCTAGAAGCCATTGCTTACAGAGCTTTTAACCTTGGGTCCTTGGTCTTGGCTTTTTTAAAAAATATTAATAACTGTACAGAATTTTGTGTACTTTATTTTACCTGCTTAAAAACATTATTCTAAGAAGAATTCATAGGCTTCACCAGATTGTCCAAAGTGTAATAAAAATAAACACAAAAAATTAAGAACCCTTGATCTAGAAGAAAGTGAATTTCCTAGAAAAAAAATGTTAAATTTCTGAAGAGAGTTCTGGAGAGGGAAGGGGATGTTTTGAGATAATGATAATCTCTTTTTAAAATTATTATATCTTTTTATTTACAAAACATATGCATGGTTAATTTTTTCAACATTGGCCCTTGCAAAACCTTCTGTTCCAAATTTCCACCTTCTTCTCCCCACCACCTCCCCTAGATGGCAGGTAGTCCAATACATGTTAAATATGTTAAATTACATGTTAAATGCAATCTATGTATCCATATCTATACAGTTATCTTGCTACACATGAAAAATCGGATCTAGAAAGAAAAAAAAATCTGAGAGGAAAACAAAACTGCAAGCAAACAATAACAGAAAGATTGAAAATGCTATGTTGTGGTCCAACTCAGTTATCATAGTCTTCTCTCTGAGTCTAGATAGCTCTCTTTATTACTAAACAATTGGAGCTGATTTGAATCATGTCATTGTTGAAGACAGTCACATCCATCAGAATTGATCATAATATAATCTTGTTGTTGCTGTGTATAATGATCTCCTGGTTCTGCTCATTTCATTTAGCATCATTCATGTCAGTCTCTCCAGGCCTCTCTGAAATCACCCTGCTGGTCCTTTCTTGCAGAACAAAATATTCCATAACATTTATACACCATAATGTATTCAGCCATTCTCCAATTAATGGGCATCCTTAGTTTCTGGTTTCTAGCCTCTGTGAAAAGCACTGCCACAAACATGTGGGTCCCTTTCCCTCCTTTAAGATCTCTTTGGGATATAAGCCCAGTAGTAACACTGTTGGGTCAAAGGGTATGCATAGTTTGATAACTTTTTGAGCATAATTCCAAATTGCTCTCCAGAATGGTTGGATTCATTCACAGTTCCACCAACAATGTATCAGTGTCCCAGTTTTCCCACATCCCCTCCAACATTCATCATTATCTTTTCTTGTCATCTTAACCAATCTGACAAATGTGTAGTGGTAGCTCTGAATTATCTTAATTTGCATTTTTCTTCTCAATAGTGATTTGGAACACTTTCATATGAGTGGAAATAGTTTCAATTTCATCATCTGAAAATTGTCTGTTCATAACCTTTGACCATTTATCAATTGGAGAATGGCTTGATTTCTTATAAATTTGAGTCAATTCTCTATATATTTTGGAAATGAGGCATTTATCAGAACCTCTGAATATAAAAATGTTTCCCAGTTTATTGCTTCCCTTCTAATATTGTCTGCATTAGTTTTGTTTGTACAAAAACTTTTTAAGTTAATATAATCAAAATTTTCTATTTCATGATCAATAATGATCTCTGGTTTTTCTTTGATCACAAATTCCTTCTTCCTCCATAGGTCTAGGAGGTAAACTATCCCATGTTCGTCTAATTTATTTATAATATCATTCTTTATGCCTATATCATGAACCCATTTTGATCTTATCTTGGTATATGGTATTAAGTGTGGGTCAATGCCTACTTTCTGTAATACTGATTTCCAATTTTCCCAGCAGGTTTTGTCAAATAGTGAATTCTTATCTGAAAAGCTGAGGTCTTTGGGTTTATCAAGTTATTAACTATTTTGTCCTGTGAACCTAACCTATTCGACTGATCAACTAGTCTATTTCATAGCCAGTACCAAATGGTTTTGATAACCACTGCTTTATAACATGGTTTTAGATCTGGTACATTTAGGCCAACTACATTTGATTTTTTTCATTAGTTCCTTTGAAATTATTGACCTATTGTTCTTCAAGATGAATTTTGTTATTATTTTTTCTAGATCATTAAGATAGTTTCTTGGGAGTTTGATTGGTATAACATTAAATAAATAGATTAGTTTAGGTAGTATTGTCATCTTTATTATGTTCGCTCCACCTATTCAAGAGAATTTGATATTACCCAATTGATTAGATCTGATTTTATTTGTGTGGAAAATGTTTTGCAGTTTTGCTTATATAGTTTCTGATTTTCCTTTGGCAGATAGATTCCCAAATATTTTAGACTATCAACTGTTATGTTAAATGGAATTTCTCTTTGTATCTCTTGCTGTTAGAGTTTTTTAGTGATATATAAAAATGATAATTTATGTAGATTTCTTTTGTATCCTGCAATGTTGCTAAAGCTGTGAATTATTTCTAATAGCTTTTTAATAGAATCTCTGGGGTTCTCTAAGTATACTATCATATTATCTGCAGAGTGATAATTTGGTTTAATCATTACCTACTCTAATTTCTTTAATCTCCTTTTCATCTCTTTTTGCCAAAGCTAGCATTTCTAATAGAATATTGAATAGTAATGGTGATAATGGGAAACCTTGTTTCACCTCTGATCTTATTTGGAATGGTTCCAGTTTATCTCCATTACATATGATGCTGAATGATAGTTTTAAATAGATGCTAATGACTATTTTAAGAAAAAGTCCATTAATTCCTATTCTCTCTAGTGTTTTTAATAGGAAAGAGTGTTGTATTTTATCAAATGCTTTTTCTGCATCTATTGAGACAATCATATGATTTTTGTTAATTTGGTTATTGATACAGTCAATTAGGCTAATAGTTTCCCTAATATTGAACCAGCCGTGCATATCTGCTAAAAATCCTACTTGGTCATGGTGTATTATCCTGGGGATGTTTTTCTGTAATCTCTTTGCTAACATTTTATGTAATTATATTTACATCAATATTCATTAGGGAGATTGGTCTATAATTTTCTTTCTCTGTTTTCATCCTACCGCGTTTAGGTATCAATATCATGTCTGTGTCATAAAAGGACTTTGGTAGAAGTCCTTCATTCAATATTTTTTTTTCAAATAGTTTAAATAGTATTGGAATTAATGGTTATTTAAATGTTTGATAGAATTCACATGTAAATCCATCTGATCCTGGGGATTTTTTCTTAGGGAGTTGATTAATAGGTTGTTTTATTTATTTTTCTGAAATAGGACTATTCAAGTAATTTACTTCTTCCTCTGTTTATCTGAGCAACCTATATTTTTGTAGATATTGCTCCATTTCACTTAAGTTATCAAATTTACTGGAATAAAGTTGGACAAATTAACTCCTAATTATTGTTCTAATTTCCTCTTCATTGGTGAAAAGTTGTCCCTTTTCATTTTTAAGACTAACAATTTGATTTTCCTTTTCCCCTTTTTTAATCAAAATTATTAAAAGTTTATCTATTTTGTTGCTACCTCCCCATAAAACCGACTCAGTTTTATTTATTAATTCAATATTTTTTTTTACTTTCAATTTTATTAATTTCTGCTTTTATTTTTAGAATTTCAAGTTTAGTATTTGATTGGGTGTTTTTAATTTGTTCTTTTTCTAGCTTTTTTATTTGCAAGCCCAGTTCATTGATATTCTCTTTCTCATTTTATGCAAGTAAGCATCAAGAGATATAATATTTCCTCTTATTACCACTTTGGCTGCATTCAACAGATCGTAGTACATTGTCTCATTATTGTCATTTTCTTGGATTAAATTATTAATTATGTCTATGATTTGCTGTTTTACCCATTCATTCTTTAGGATAAGATTATTTAATTTCCAATTATTTTTAATCCATTTTCTCCTGACTTTTTATTGAATATATTTTTTATTATATTGTGTTCTGAAAAAAAGCATTTACTAATTCTGCCTTTCTGCATTTGATTTTGAGGTCTTTATGTCCTAATATATGATCAATTTTTGTATAGGTTCCATGAACTGCTGAGAAGAAAGTGTACTCCTTTCTCTCTCCATTCAATTTTTTCCAAAGATTCATCATACCTAACTTTTCTAGTAGTCTATTTTCCTCTTTAACTTCTTTCCTTTTTATTCTGTGGTTTGATTTATCTAGTTCTGAGAGAGCAAGATTGAGCTCTCTCACTATTATCGTTTTGCTGTCTCTTTCTTCTTTCATCTATTCTAACTTCTCCTTTAGGAAAAGTTCCATGCTATTGCTTCTTTATCTATGGTACTTTTTAGTAAGATAGAGTTTCCTTCCTTATCTCTTTTAATTAGGTCAATTTTTGTTTTTACTTGATTTGAGATCAGTATGGCTACCTTTTTTTTTTTTTTTTTACTTCACCTAATGCATAATAGATTCTGTTCCAGCCTTTTGTCTTTACTCTGTATGTATCACTCTGCTTTAAATGTATTCCTTGTAAACAACATATTGTAGGATTCTGGCTTTTAATCTAATCTCCTAACTGCTTCCACTTTATGGGAGAGTTTACCCTGTTCACATTTATGGTTAAAACTACTAATTTTGTATTTCCTGCCGTCTTATTATCCCCAGATTATAATTTTCTCTTTCCTTTTCCCCTTTCTCTTCTCCCCAGTATTTAACTTATGAGCACCACTTACCTCCAGCAGCCCTCTCTCTTTAGAGTCCCTCCCCCTTCCTTATATCTTTCCCCTACTATTTATATAATCCCTCCCATTTAGCCTACCCTTGCCCTTTCTCCTTATTCCTGCCACTTTTCAATAAGATGAGAGGAATTTCTTTATAAAACAAATATATCTAATATTTTCTCTTTGAGTCAAATCTGATGAAAGTAAGATTCACACAATGTTTATCCCTCTCCCTTTTTCCCACAAAGTGATAAGTTTCTTTTGCCTCTTCGTGAGATATAATTTCCCTCATTTTACCTCTGCTTTCCCCTTTTTCTGGTACAATCCCCTTCCCACATTTAGTTTCTTTTTTATTTTATAACAGTAAAGTCAAATTATACATGAACTCTATGTATACCTCTTTGCCTTTTTACTCATTTTTTTAAAATCTGGGATCTGCTTTTAGGACAAGGGAGGTTTTTCAAGCCTCTTCTATAGGCAGCTCAAAGCAGCAGCAGAGTAGCAGCAGCTGTGCTAGGAACATGCTGACTCACTCCTGGTAGGGTGAGCATGGCCAGGTCCCGTGAGACTCCAGCACTTTGGGGTTCACTATTTATCTTTTGTGTTTGTGTTGGATGTTTTATAACTTCTCTGTTCATCTACTGACTTGTAACCAGGGCAGAGTAGCCAACACTGTGGTAGAGTCCGTCCCATACATTCTCCACTGCAGTAAATCTATACCACCCCATGGAGACTGCACAGCCCCAATCTGCATAGTGTGGACTGGCATATTGTGCCTTGCTGCTCCCCTGTGCCCAAGCAAAACAGATCTTTTTCTGGTGATTTTCTAAATTATCTTCTGCTGGTAATTTGTTACACTCCCAATATTTGTGAATTCTGCCAGTCTAGAACTAATTCAGAGGCTAAATTTGGTAATTAGTTGAGGGTTCTGGGAGGAGATTAGAAAGAAGCATTTGTCCTCTCCATCATCTTGGCCCCACCCCTCAATGACAGTCACTTAATGAAAAGAGGACTCCACAGAGATAAAATACTAACTTTTTAATATTGTGCACTGGTCAGTCAGTCAAAATAGAAAATCATATTTGTTACCTCAGTCCTAATTTTCTTATTCTTTTTAATAATTTTTTTATTGACAGAACCCATGCCAGGGTAATTTTTTACATTATCCCTTACACTCACTTCTGTTCTGATTTTTCCCCTTCCTCCCTCCAACCCCTCCCCCAGATGGCAAGAAATCCTATACATGTTAAATAGGTTACAGTATATCCTAGATATAATATATGTGTGCAGAACCAAACAGTTCTCTTGTTGCACAGGGAGAATTGGATTCAGAAGGTATAAATAACCCAGGAAGAAAAACAAAAATGCAAGCAGTTTACATTCATTTCCCAGTGTTCTTTCTTTGGGTGTAGCTACTTCTGTCCATCCTTGATCAATTGAAACTGAGTTAGATCTCTTTGTTGAAGAAATCCACTTCCATCAGAATACATCCTCATACAGTATTGTTGTTGAGGTATATAATGATCTCCTGGTTCTTCTCATTTCACTTAGCATCAGTTCATGTAAGTCTTGCCAATCCTCTTTGTATTCATTCTGCTAGTCCTAATTTTCTTAAAGACAAGCAGGGACTATTAACTGAGACTTAATCTATATCTTCAACCCCAGGATTCTCACATTCACCCATGGATACACTGAAAATTCATCATTTCAGTGAGCTAGGCAGGCCCTCACTTCTTTATCATTTCCCTGTTGTCTATCTTTTGGCTATTTCACTGTTCATTAGCTCTTTATCAAGAGGTGGTATTAGGTGATCTCTAACGTCCATTCTAGCTTTAAAGGCCTAAGATGATAAAAATACCTTCAAACTCACAAATCTGATGATTCAATATGATAGCAAAAGTATGAGGTAGTTCTGAGAAAAAAGATGCAGTGTCTAGGGATTTCACTGAATTTATGCTTTCCTGGATCACTATCATCTCAGGTAATCTGTCTGTTTATAACCAGAAACCACTATCATTTTCACAAATAGTTTCTGGCTGCCAGATATCTGTTTACTAATTATTTGAGTCTGGTGGGGGGGAAGGAAAGGCACAAGTACAAGTAATATAGGATAGTAAAAAAAAGTACCGATAGTGGTACCTGTAGTCCCCATGTTATAAGGTCATTTCGAAGATCAAATGTACTCCAAATACCTGGAAAACTTTTAAGAGTGATTTAAATGTCTGTCCTGTTTATTGTATTTTTCCAGGAGATTAAAACATCTTTCTCATTAGAGTTCTATATATAGCTATTCCTTAACTTTCTCTTATATGATGAGAAATACACAGAAAATAAATCTCCCAAAATATCTGAAATTACCACTACCAGATCTGTAGGAGAGCTCAAAGCTATGAGAAGGGATTCTTAATTAATAAAGATCAGAAACAGCCTGGAAGGCTATTTTCATTGGCAATTTCCCATGCCTTAAAATATTCTTCTTCCTCAGCTCCATTTATTGGCTTCATTTAGGACCCAGATAAAATCTCACCTTCTACAGGAAGTCATTCCCAGTCCCCCTTAATGTTAATGCCCTCTCTTGAGGAATATTTCTAATTTATCCTGAATATATCTTGTTTGAACATAGTCACTTGTCATTTTGCCTTCCCCATTAGACTATGAACTCCTTGAGAGCAGGGACTGCATTTTTCCTTTCTTTGTATCCCCAATGTTTAGGACATTTCCTGGTATGCAGGAAGAGTTTAATAAGTGCTTAATGATTTAACCTTAGAGTCTATTTTGGTTTTTTTTTTTGTATTTGTATTCTCAGTGTTTACCATATAATAACTACTTCATAAAGCTATCTATCCTTCCATTTATCCTAGCTTTTCACTTTACAAAAATTCATAACATATTTTACTAAACCTATAATATTCCCCAAAATACTACCTTTACTCAACCAAACCTTCTAAAACCTTTTTTTTTGGAAGATATATTAAGTTGCTTATTTCTGAAGGGGCTTGGGTCATCTTGAAGTATATACAAAAGGCAATGACACCAAAGCTTTTTAGAGCAAGGGAGACATTCCCTGCTGGTCTCTTTCTTAATTCTTGCCTGAATCTTTTAAAACAATTTAAGATTTGTCTTTTTCTAATCTTGTACTATGTTTTATATGATTTCACATGTATAATTTATATATTGCTTGCATTCTCAATGGACAGGGGTTGGAGGTAAAGAATTTGAGCTTTAAAAATGGATGTGTTCAAAAAATAATAATACATCTAATAAAAAATTTTAAAAAAGATTTACCATGTTTTAGAGATGTGTTAACAGCTTTGCCCATCAAAATACCATAAATTAAATTCAGTTTTAAATCCTTTTGAAATTCTGGGTTTATCTATGGTAATGATGAAAGTTGGGACCAATGCAGGGTAGTAAGATGGTTCCCATTATAAACTGTCACATTATGGCCTCTTTTCATCCCATTCTCATGACACTTCTTGTAACATAATGAGGAAATAAAAGTACTGTTACTCTCTCTAATCCAAAAGGAAAGGAAATCCCTCCCCTCTTGAATAACCTAAATTTATATTTGCCAGCAATCCTGCATTGTATCTGATATTCTAGAATTGATTCTTCTCAGAAGACAATAAGGTTGAAGTATATTATAAAGTGAAGCCAAAATGGCCAAGAGCAGACACAACCTTCTGTGACCTCCTCTGAGCTTCTCTCAAACCAACAGTAAGCTGCTAAACTGGTTTTGGAGTCACAGAACCTACAAGCCCACAACACATTTCCAGAAGAAGATACCTTGGAAGAACTTCAGAACAGGTCTGTTTCAAACTGGCAGGGGGCAGTCTACCAAGCTCAGACTGCAGCACAGGGAGGCCGGGGCAAGGAGTCCGAGCATTACAGCTTCTATACACCTGGGAATCTAATGTGATCCACTTAGGCTACTCTGTCCTGGTTGTAAATGAGTGATCTAACAGATTTGGTATAAAAGGCAAATTGCAAACTACTGAGCCCTAGAAGAACGCTGGGCATAGCACTCAGCACTAGAAGTCAATAAGCAGAACTGCCCCAGGGCAAACTAAACCAGCTGTTACTCCTTTGCTTAGGAGCAGATCTCAAGCCTTAAAAAATGAGCCAAAAAATCAAAAAGAACTCTCACTACAGACAGATTTTTTGGAGAGAGAGAAAGACAGACCCCAAATTCTGAGATTCCTCAAGGCAAATCAACTACAGATGAAACTTCAAAGGTAGTTATGAGCTGGTCCCCATTTCACAAGATTTTCTTGCAAGATTTTATAAAAGCTCTTAAAAGAGACTTACATGAACTGGTAAGTGAAATAAGTAGAACCCAGGAGATCATTGTACACTGCAATCCCAATATTATATGATGATCAATTCTGATGAATATGACTCGCCAACAATGAGATGATTGATGCTAGTTCCAATGATCTTGTGATGAAGAGAGCCATCTACATCCAGAGAGAGGACTATGAAAAATGAATATGGATCACAGCATAGCACTCTCACTCTCTTTGATTTTGTTCATTTGCATTTGGTTTTCTTACTCATTTTCTTTCCTATTTGATCTGATTTTCTTATGCAGCAAGATAATTTTATAAATATGTTAACATATATTAGATTTAACATATATTTTAACATGTATAACACATATTAGATTGCTTGCCATCTAGGGGAGGGGATGGGAGGGAAAAGGGGAAAATCTGAAACACAAGTCTATGCAAGGATCATTGTTGAAAAATTATTTGAGCATATGTTTTGAAAATAAAAAGCTTTTTTTAAAAAGACAATAAGTTCTTTTATTAAACTCTAATTCATACATCATGATTTTTTTTTTTTTTTGTGGAAGTGAGAGTGTGCTTGGGCAGGGGAATAAAACCTCTTCCCTGATTATTAGATGTATAAAACTGTCACTTTGAACACTACATGCCACCTTATCTCCTCTTACTATCTTCATGTTGTAGTATTTTGTGGAAATGGATTTCAACAAATGTAAATTTAATTTTGTCCTAGTTGTTGTTAGTGGTTTCTTTCATATCACTTTTATGTTATCATGAATATCTTACATCATTTTACATAAAACATGAGCTTATGATTTTCTTGTCCTTTATGTCTAAGCTGCCACAAATAGTTAATTGATAGGTAACCCTGAAGATTTTTGGTTTCCATTAATCCAAGATTTATTTTCTTGGTCTTCATTTATTGATCACCTTAATATTTAGTTTTCCTTCCAGAGCCATGGATATAAATATAGAGGATGGGGCACTTAGTATGGTGAAGTTATTTCCCAATAGGAATTTGGTAAATTGCATACCCAACCTTCTAAACTCCATGACTTTCAGGCTGGGAATAAAAGCAAGAGCATGAAAACCTTGAAAAATCTCTCTTCCAAGATGCATTGAGGACTCACAGCACAACTAACATGCCTCTTTTTCTCTCCCTACCACCATCACCATTCCCTGCTCTCCCAGGGACTCCTGACAATGGATAATGAGATCTGGGGATGTAGTTAGTCAGCATGGCAGGCTGGCAGGAAAGGATACAGGGCTGTCTCACTCTAGCAGCAGCCTTGAAGTTTGACTACCTCCAGTAAAACTCTATTTATCAGGCTTTTGGCTCTGCAAGTGGCCTTGTCAGCTGCTGCTGAGCCAGTTGGGTGAGTATTTAATTAAAATGATTATGGCACTGTTGAAATAAAGGATTGGGAAGATGTCCCAGTCCTCATATACTCCTCCACTCACTCTCTCTCTCTCTCTCTCTCTCTCTCTCTCTCTTACTTCTTTCTCTTTTCTCTCTCTTTCCCGCTTTCTCATTTTTCCATACAAACCTCCCACCCTTGACCCCATGTTCCCTTGTCTCTATTAGCTAGGCAACATTCATCATGAAGCTATTCTCACATGACCAGTGCCACATAGTCAAGACATAAACAAAAATTCAGCCACACAGAGAGAATTTGTATTTGAAGCAGTCTTTTATAGACTTGAAATGGAAACTTATTATGACATAAAACAAAGTGATGAAACCTGATTTATTGCAAAATTTTAATGTAATCACTGAATATCTCTTCCTCTGCTTTTCTCATAGACATACTGTATTTTAGAAGGCCCAAAACATATTTCATCATATACTTCATTCCTTTCCATTCTTCTAATTCTTTAGAAAGTAAAGAAGTGCAACTGAAATATGAGCTCTGGGAAATTTCTTTATTGAGTGGTAAGATTAGAGTTTTCTGTATTGCGTCCATTAAAATTTCATAAGATGAACTTTTCTAACACATTAACATGGGACTTAGATGTTTTAAAATTAATTTTTATAAATAGGCATTCCAGTGATATTGACTTTCACTTGTACTCAATGTCCAGAAATGAAATAAGCAAATAAGAACAAATGATGAAATTAACCAATTGTCCAAAATACAGCAATAACTTCTCAACACCCTGTGTTTAGAAATGTTAACACCATCTTCTAACTGGCTCATCTTAGAAGCAAAATCACAAATAAATACTTACTATGTTTAAAAGAGGCAGGTGTGCTAGCTTATTTAATACTATACATAACATTTGGAAGCCAGCATTCCTCAGGGGAAATTTTTCTACTTTTAAAAGGAAATAAAATGGGATGTGCTACTCTGCATATAGTCTATAACCTTTGGCTTAACCATATAGAGGTATTTAATTCTTTTTTGAGCAGTACTGGAAACATGAGCAATTATAAATACATTTTGATGTTTCTAATTTTTGAATCCCTCTGATTTTCCAATTCAGGCTTATACCTAGCAATTGACTTTTGCTATTCTGAATTCACACATGGCTTCCATGAAAGAAAGCACATCACTGATGCATGAAAGAAAGTTCATGTAAGCCCTTTACTCCTTGGATTTCAGAGAAAAGGAATAGATGCAAGCAAGAATACATAGAGCTAAAATATATGTTTTCTATTGCATCTTCAGTCTTGGTCTTGATAGCCATCAACTGTAGTTTTTGTACACTTCATATGATATTCCAACTCTGAAAAAGGAAACAATAATCAGTTAATGATTTGGACAGAAATGACTAGATAATCATTGCATTAATGTAGAATACTGATATATAGTCAAGGGACCTTTGGTTATCTCCAAACTATGCCACACAAATGGGTTTGATACTTTTTTGTGTGACATATATTAATCAAAGAAGTTCATTGAGTTCAATCCTTTAATTTTATATATGAGCCATCTAGAGAATGAAGAAACTTTCCTGAGTTTCACAGGTAAATACTAGAAACAGGAGATGATCATAGGACCTCTTATTGAAGAACTGGTTCTTTCTTCTGTTACCTCAATATAAGACCCTCAGAATTACGACTTGTGTGACCTTGAGCATGTGATTTGACCTCCCCAGGCCTTAGTTCCTCAGATGTGAAACAAGAAAATCAAAATCAACCATCTCTAAAACCCCGTGAAACTGAAAATCAAGGAGCAGATAATCAATTCATCCAGGTACACACACACTCCAAAAAAATTACTTTGAATCTATTTGACTATAGAGACTAGTAGATCAAACAACTAATTGATTCATTTAGCTATTCAGTTTTCTTTTTTTTATTATTATATAGCTTTTAATTTACAAGATATATGCATGGGTAATTTTTCAGCATTGACAATTGCAAAACCTTTTGTTCCAACTTTTCCCCTCCTTACCCCCATGCCCTCTCCCAGATGGGAGGTAGACCAATACATGTTAAATATGTTAAAGTCAAATACAATATATGTATACATGTGCATACAGTTATTTTTCTGTACAAAAAGAATCGGACTTTGAAATAGTGTGCAATTAGCCTGTGAGGGAAATAAAAAATGCAGGTGACAAAAATAGAGGGATTGAGAATTCTATGCAACGGTTCAGAGTCATCTCCCAGAGTTCTTTCACTGGGTGAAGCTGGTTCAATTCATTACTGCTCTATTGGAACTGATTTGATTCATCTCATTGTTGAAGAGGGACATCTCTATCAGAATTGATTATCAAATAGTATTGTTGTTGAAGTATATAATGATCTTCTGGTCCTGCTCATTTCACTCAACATCCATTCATATAAGTCATTTTAGGCCTTTCTGAAATCATCCTGCTGGTCATTTCTTACATAACAATAATATTCCATAATATTCGTATACCACAATTTATTCAGCCATTCTCCAATTGATGGGCATCCACTCATTTTCCAGTTTCTGGCCACTACAAAGAGGGCTGCCACAAACATTTTTGCAGATACAAGTCCCTTTCTCTTCTTTAAAATCTCTTTGGGATATAAGCCCAGTAATAACACTGCTGGATCAAAGAGTATGGACAGTTTGATAACTTTTTGAGCATAGTTCCAAATCTCTTTCCAGAATGGTTGGATGTATTCACAATTCCATCAACAATGTATCAGTGTCCCAGTTTTCCCACATCCCCTCCAACATTCCGCATTATCTTTCTCTGTCATTCTAGACAATCTGACAGGTATGTAGTGGTATCTCAGAGTTGTCTTAATTTGCATTTCTCTGATTAATAATGACTTGGAGCATTTTTTCATATGGCTAGAAGTTATTCATTTTTCAAATACCTACTTTGTGTCAAGAAGACAATATTTCCAGTTGTTCAGATAGACCAATGGGATCCTAACAAACTGGGTAAATCCAGTAAATCTGTGCAAAACATTTTATTTGCCCTTATAAATCTTTGTAGTTGTAATTGATACGTAGGTAAGCCTAACACTGGATGCATTCATTGGATATCTCCCATCAATTTCAAAAAGTCATTTAAGGTCTTCAGTTTCTCTGTTCTTAAAGAAACTTTTTGTATTGTAAGCACCTTAGAATAAACTTCATATCCTAAATATTGAAAAGGAGCATACCTTTGAATTTCTTCTGGAGCTATATGCAATATAGTTTGCATTCTGGACCTTTTGTTCTTCCATATGAATTTTGTTGTTATTTTTTCTAGATCATTAAAATAGTTTCTTGGGAGTCTGATTGGTTAATAAATGGATTAGTTTAGGTAGTATTGTCATCTTTATTATATCCGCTCGGCCTATGCAAGAGCACTAAATATTTTTCCAATTGTTTAGATCTGACTTTATTTGTGTGGAAAATGTTTTGTAATTTTGCTCATACAACCATTATATGACATTTAAAGGGGAGACAATGCTTTAAATTCACCACATCAGCTTACAAAAGAAGTTCAAGAAGCTTTGAGAGAAGTTGAACTGGCTTTATTTAATGTGGTTGAAAGAGTTACTCAAAAACCCTTGGAAATATCACTTTTTGCTGCACAAGAGGCAACCACAGCAGTCCTTCATCAAGGAGACAGTGTGATAGAGTGGGTGAACCTCCTGGCACAACCAGGACAAAGCCTTACTCCTTACCCAGTGCTTGTGGCTAGAATTTTATTAAAGGCCATTAAGTGAGCAGTACAATTATCTGGGATAAGATCTGACAGTATATATACCTTTTAATCCAATGCACAAATTAATTTATGCTGTGAAACCACCTCAGAGTGGCAAATTTTACTGGCCATAACTCCAAATTTTACACACAGGTCCCCATTAAACATAACCCAGCTATTACATAATTGGCAATGGATTTTTAAAGAAATGAATTCTAAGGTTCCTCTTAAAGGACCAATTATATTTACAGTTGCATCTAAATATAATATTTGTGCTGTATACTCTCATGACTTAATTATAAAGAGAGTAGTCAGAACTCCTTTTCAATCCACTCAGCAGAATGAATTGTATGTTGTCATGCTAGCTCTTAATTATTATCCAGGAAATGTAAATACAATATTTCATTCAACTTATTCAGTAGGTTGTTACAAAGAATTGCCACAGCCCAAATAAAATGTGTAGCTTCTAATATATATCAACTCTTTAAGGAACTTCAAGAGCAAGTAAGAAAGCATCAAGGTAAGATTTAAATTTTGCATGTCCATTCTCATAGTGGACTTCCAGATCCTATTTTTGATGGTAATTCAAAGGCAGATCACCTTCTAACCAACTTGGCCAATACTCTTATATGTTAGGCAGCCCAAGAATCTCATTCTAAATATCATCAGGCTGCTCAAGCTTTACAACTGAAATTTAAGATAATAAAAGAGAATGCTAGGAGCACAGTAAAAGCCTGTACAGCTTGCCTTCCCTTCCATGCCCCTACACTTCCTCCAGGAAAGAATCCTCATGGTTTGAGACCCAATGAAATTTGGCAAATGGATGTGACCCATTATAAATCTTTTGGTCATTTGTCTTTTAACCATGTTGTAGTAGATGTCTTTTTAGGATTTACTTTTACAATACCAGCAGCAAAAGAGACAGCCCAAGTGGTCACTGAATTCCTTATACAAGTTTTTGCAATTATGGGTGTGTCACAAGCAATAAAAACAGATAATGGACCTGCATATACTTCTAAATATTTTGCAGACTTTTGTGCACAGTATCAGATTTTACACACCACTAGCATACCTTTTAATACTCAAAGACAGGCAATAGTAGATAAGAGAAACAGACATCAAGACACTCCTCCAAAACAAAAGAAAGGGCGAGCCACAGGTAACCTTAGAGAACTTCTAAATCTAAGTCTTTATACAATTAACTTCTTGATTTTTGATAAAGATGCACTGACTCCAGCAGACAGGTTTTATAACCCACCAGAAGGGCAGTGTCCAGTGAGAGCAGCTCCACTATCTTTAGATAATCGCCAGGTGATGTGGAGAGATCCAGAAAGTGGTGAATGGAAGGAACCAGATAGGTTAACTCTTTGGGAGAGGGTTTGCTTGTATCTCTACAAATGGAGAAGGAATTAAATGGGTGCCAATGAGCCGTAATCACCTTGTCCATTGGACAGAGATGGAGAAGACCCTTGAAACAAAGGAGAAGACCCAAGAAAAATCAAGTGGTTCCATTGCTGACTATACCCACCACTGCAAGAGCATGGCAGTTATGGCAATTGACTCATGAACATCAAAAATTGTCAACAAGACTGCTTGTAGGACTTCAAAATCTGTAGGAATCATTAGATTTCCTGATACATGAAGTAATGAACTATAGATTGGTTTTGGACTATCTCTTGACAGCTGAAGGAGGTGTATATGTGATTGTTACTTATATAGCCTCTTCTAGGACTTATGGACAAGTATAATTTCTCATGTTGATTCATGTTGTTTGTTTGTTACATCACTACTAATGTGTTACTATGTGCTTGTGTAATACCTCCCATGCTGATGGATTTATGTATACCTGTTTCAAGTAAGATCTTTCATCCCATAGGAAACCTGCTAACAATATCTGTTTTGACTCCCCATTTCTCTTTAGTGTTTTTACCTCCCTTCCTGAGAAGTCAAGGAGGATGTGACCACCTGTGCTCTAAAACAAAAGAAAGTGGGAGATGTAGAGGACCACAGATATTTGGGAACTCTGAGAAAAGTATACTTGAAGCAAAGATACTTACACCAAGGTGTTAGTTAACTCAGTATGATTAATGAGATACTGGTTCTCTAATTCAAATATACATATGGTGATGTAATGGTTCTCTAATTCATACATACTTACTGTGCTGTAATGATATAATCATACTGAGGTATTTAAGAGCTGAGAGGACTGGAAATAGAAACAATCCATTTTTGACCATCCTCCTGGTATCTCTCCTACATATTTCACTTCACCACTAAGACCAAGGCTAGTCCTGAGATCCTCCAGAAAGCTAGCCCAGACATTACAGTTGTCTGTGTTGATCCCCTAACCACCTTTGTTCTTTCTCTGCTTTTGCTTTAATTTCACAGTTTCTTCTCAATAGCTCATCCATTCATTTTTCAAGTCTACAGTTATTGACAGATTAGAAGCTCTAAAAGGGAACTTCTTGTCCTTACCTCTTTTAAAATAAGAGATAAAACCAAATAAGAACTTCTAAAACCAAGATTTCAAAATCTGATATCCACACCAACTCATATACGCAATAGATATTTCTCCTGAACATTTATATAAATCATATGTGGTTAATCTTCACAAAGTTCTCAAAGAGCTATAGGATTCTCCAAATTCTATCATTGTATTGTATTTATTTTCTCTTCATACTGTACTTCCCCAGTAGAATCTAAGGTCTTTCAGGGTAAGTAGTTTCCTGTTTTTATGTCCATAGTGTCCAACATAGTACTTTGCACACTGTACTTCAGTATACCAATATGCAAATGTATCTGTAATATTGTTGATATCAACATTTCTTCCAATCATACCACTTTTAAGTTCCTTTTAATACCTTCATGCCTTATTATCCTATGAAATTATCATTTTTCTATATATTTTCCACAGGGTAAATATCTAATAACTTATGATGGGTTTTTTTTTTTGACATTGTATGGATTCCATTGATTATCCCTCATTCTCAATATGCTCAGAGGCCCAATTTTTTCTGGGCATATATTTTCCCTGGTGGATTCTATTAGAGTACTTTCATAATCCCAAATTTCCAATTTATTTCAGTTTGTTCATGCCTACCATATACCTTTTCATTACCTTTAACTTGATTCTTACTTTTAATTCCTCATTATATTATTCCCATGACTCAGAACTGTCCAATATTGTAATGACCATGTATTTAAAATCAGCCGGAGTCAGGAATTCAGGTTAAGGGAAAAATCTTCAATATTTATTGAAGTGAAGAGGTGAATAAAGATTGCGATAGCAAATATAGGCAAGAAAGATTGCGATAGAAATATGGGCAGTTGCGACAGGAAGCCAGCTAACAGAGAGAGATGTGAGCTGAGCCAACCGTGGCAATGGCAATCCCAAAAATCTCTCCTTTCCCTTCCTTTTCCACTCCCCTGCCTCCACCCACCAAAATCGTCATTTCCTATACAACACATCAGGACTTGCACAAAGAGTGGGCGGGGGCCATTCTTTCTCCAAGCTTATATATTAATAGAGTATGGTCCAATTACTATTTAGCCTCATGTGCTTGGGACCTCAGTGCATCAACTCAAGCCTCAGCCCATTACATCTCCCACTTTCTTTTGTTTTAGAACACAGGTGATCATGCCATCCCTTACTCCTCAGGGAGGTCAGAGCCCCCAAGGGGAGGTGATCACACCCTCCATGATTTCTCAGGAAAGGAGGTGAAAGGACCGAAAAGGAGGTGATCCCAACCCCCCTGACTTCTCAGGAAGGGAGATGAAAACACTAAAAAGGAGATAATCACGCCCTCCCTGACATCTCAGGAAGGGAGATGAAAAGCACCAAAGGGAAGTGGGGGTTGCTAGCAGGTTTCTGGGCTCAAGGGTCTTATTATGCACAAACCCATCAGCATGGGAACACATAGCACATAGTAGCAACAAAGCAAAGACTATTAGTGATGACTCTTCCCACAGTCAGTGCAGGCTTGATGTGGTGTAACAAACATGAATTATACACCCAAGTAACAGTATAACAAACAATATAAATCAACATTATGATGTAAAAGATTGCCAGAAGTCCTAGAAGGAGAGTATGTAAACAGCAGTCACACATACACCTCTTCAGCAGCCAAGAGATAGTCCAAAACCAATCTATTGTCCATTGCTTCACCTATCAGGGAATCCAATGATCCCCCCAAGTTTTTGAAGTCCAGCAAAAGTCTTTTTATGTCTTAGGGAATCCAATGATTCCAGCAGATTTTGAAGTCCTGTAACAGTCTTATCATTTCTCAGAAAATCCGATGATTCCTGAGGGCTTTCAAGTCTTATGACTCAAAGAATCCAATGATTCCTAAGGGATTTAAAGTCCTACAACAATCTAATGTCTCAGAGAATCCAATGATTTCTGAGGGTTTTGAAGTCCAATGATTTTCTATGTCCATGAGTCAAACGCCATAACTGCCACACTCTTTCAATGGTGAGCACAATCAGCAACAGAACCACCCGATGTTTCTTGGGTCTTCTCCTTCGTTTCAAGGGTCTGCTCTGTCTCTCTGCGATGGACAAGGCAAATATGGCTCATTGGCACCCATCTGATTCCTTCTCCACCTGTAGAGATACAAGCAAACCCTCTCCCCCAAGCAGTTAGCCTATCTGGTCCCTTCCATTCACCACTTTCTGGGTCTCTCCACATCACCTGGCGATTATCTAAAGATAGTGGAGCTGCTCACACTGGACATTGCCCTTCCAGTGGGTTATAAAACCTGTCTGCTGGAGCCAGTGCATCTTTGTCAAAAATCAAGAAGTTAATAGTATAAAGTGCTAGATTTAGTAGTTCTCTAGGGTTACCTGTGGCTCCCCCTTTCTTTTGTTTTTGGAGGAGCGTCTTAATGTCTCTGTTTCTCCTCTCTACTATTGCCTGTCCTTGAGGATTAAAGGATATGCCAGTGGTGTGTAAAATCTTATACTGTGCACAAAAGTGTGCAAAATGTTTGGAGGTGTATGCAGGACCATTGTCTGTTTTTATTGCTTGTGGCACACCCATAATGGCAAATGCTTGCATGAGGAATTCAGTGACCACTAGGGCTGTTTCTTTTGCTGCTGGTATGGCAAAAGTGAATCCTGAAAAGGTGTCTACCACAACATGGATAAAAGACAGACGACCGAAAGATTTATAATGGGTCACATCCATTTGCCAGATTTCATTGGGTCTCAAACCACGAGGGTTCTTCCCTGGAGGCAGTGTAGGAGCGTGGAAAGGAAGGCAAGCTGTACAGCTTTTTACTATGCTCCTAGCTTCCTCTTTTGTAATCCCAAATTGTAAACGCAAAGCTCGAGCAGCCTGATGGTATTTAGAATGGGATTCCTGGGCCTCCTGAAATAAAGGTGTACTGGCTAACATAGTTAAAAGGCTATCTGCCTTTGAATTCCCATCAAAAATAGGGCCTGGGAGTCCACTATGTGAGTGGACATGCAAGATATAAATCTTACCTGGATGTTTTCTCACTTGCTCCTGAAGTTCCTTAAAGAGCTGATATATATTAGAAGCTGCAAATTTTATTTGGGCTGTGGCAATTCTTTGTACCACACCTACTGAATAGGCTGAATCAGATATTATATTTATGTCTCCTGGGTAATAAGTGAGAGCTAACATGATTGCATATAATTCGTTCTGCTGAGTGGACTGAAAAGGAGTTTTGACTACTCTCTTTATAGTTAAGTCATGAGAGTATACAGCATAAATATTGTGTTTGGATGCATCTGTAAAGATAGTTGGTCCTTTAAGAGGAACTTTAGAAACTTTTTCTTCAAGAATCCATCACCAATTATGTAAAAGTCTGGTTATCTTTAATGGAGACCCATGTGTAAAATTTGGAGCCATGGCTAATAAAATTTGCCACTCTGGGATGGTCTCACAACACACATTAATTTGTGTATTGGTGTAAAAGGTGTGTATCTTATCAGGTCTTGCCCCAGATAACTGTACTGATCATTTAATGACCTTTAACAAAATTCTAGCCACAAGCACTGGGTAAGGAGTAAGGCTTTGTTCTGGTTGTGCCAGGAGGTTCACCCACTCTATCACACTGTCTCCTTGATGAAGGACTGCTGTGGGTGCCTCTTGTGTAGCAAAAACTGATATTTCCAAGGGTTTTTGAGTGACTCTTTCAACCACATTGGATATAGCCAGTTCAACTTCTCTCAAAGCCTCTTGAGCTTCTTTTGTAAGCTGGTGTGGTGAATTTAAAGCACTGTCTCCCCTTAAAATATCATATAATGGTTGTAACTGATAGGTAGTCAAGCCTAACACTGGTCGCATCCATTGTATATCTCCTATCAATTTCTGAAAATCATTTAAGGTGTTTAGCTTCTCTGTTCTTAAGGACAGTTTTTGTACTGTAAGCACCTTAGGGTATACTTCATATCCTAAATATTGAAAAGGCGCATGTCTTTGAATTTTCTCTTCAGCTATGTATAATTTGTAGTATCTTAGTGTTTCTATGGTCTTTTGTAGACATGCTTCTAGCATTTGTTCCTCAGGTGCACATCCCAATATATCATCCATATAATGTAATAGTATAACTTTTGGAAATGCTTTTCTTATTGGAGCAAGAGCAGCAGCAACATACATTTGACACATAGTGGGGCTGTTTTTCATTCCCTGTGGCAAAACTGTCCATTCATATCTTTTATAAGGCTCAGCTAAGTTAATGCTGGGCACTGAAAAGGCAAATCTTTTCATATCCTCCTTATCCAGAGGGATAGAATAGAAACAATCCTTAATATCGATGACCCAAAGAGGCCACTCTCTAGGCAATTGAGTAGGACATAGAAGTCCAGGCTGAAGAGTTCCCATAGTTTCCATCTGTTCATTTACTTTTCTTAAATCAGTGAGCATCCTCCATTTTCCTGATTTCTTTTTTACAACGAACACTGGTGAATTCCAAGGACTTAGAGAAGGTTGTAAATGCCCTTGTTCAAGCTGCTCCTGTACTATATCTAATAAGGCCTGAATTTTATCGCTACCTAAGGGCCACTGTTCTATCCACACTGGTGTATCAGTTTTCCATTGGATAGGAACAGGTGAAAGTGTTGGCAGGCCTTCAACAGCAGCCCTGCTTAAAAAACCTAAGTACTCATTTTTAATCCTAATTGTTGTAAAACGTCTCTTCCCCACAGATTGATGGGGAGTTTTTCAACTATAAAAGGAGTAAAAACTCCTGTTTTGCCTTTAAAAGTCCATCTCATAGGGGCAGCACTAACTTCAGCTGCTATTGATCCTCCTACTCCAGACATATAGGTGTCTGCTTTAATCTTTGGCCAGTGACTGGGCCAATTGGCACCTCTAATAACTGTACAATCTGCACCTGTGTCTACCAATCCTTCCAATGGTAGGCCATTTATATAGATTGTGAGCATAGGTCGGTCAGCTGTTACAGCTGATCTCCAGTATATTCCTGGATTTTGTGGTCTGGAGTCAGAATCTGGGTGACTATCACCAGGTTGCTTATTAGGATTCTGTATGAGTAAACCTGATGCTACTACTTCTCCTGGATGATAAGTCACACATTGTCTACCTGTATTAGTGACTGGGATATTATCTACACATTCCCCAGTTTCCCACATCATTGTGTGAATGGACACTGTTTTGTACGTACAAAAAGGAGATGAAATGGTCAAGCCTACTGTGCCTGGAGGTAGGGGATCCATAGGCTGGAGAGGAACAGATTTCACCTCTCCAGGGGGTATCTCAGTTGTCCCAGCTGCATACAGCTCTATTCTCCCCAATTGTAATTCCCTTCTGCCATCAGGTTGCTTTCTGGCTGGTTGACTGTGTAATCCCCTTCTCCCATCATATAGCTTTATGGCTGATTGGTCATGTCTGGGTACTGGACTTCTAGACACTCTCTGGGTGCACCATTGGCTGCCATCATGCCCCAAGTGTTTTTTGCCTTGGGCCCTGGGGCTGGGCCCCTCATCCCGTTTCCCTGAATCTGTCTACATTCTGAGGCCCAATGGAAGCCTCTGTTGCATTTTGGACATGGGGTACTGGGTCTTGTTCTCCCACCTTGTTTTCCCATTCTATCTCTATACCAACATTGAGCTTTCAGATGCCCTACTTTTCCACACTGAAAGCATCTACGAGTCTCTCTGGAAGTCCCTTGCCAAGAGGGACTCTGTCTTCCCATGTTTGGATTTTGGGAAGTCTGCATCATAGCCTGGGTATAAAAGGCATCTGTGCCCACTGTGGCACAGCGTCTTATGATCTCCTCTAAAGGAGCATCCTTGTGCAGTCCTAGTATAATTCTTCTGCAACCCTCATTAGCATTTTCCTTAGCAAGTTGCCTTATCAAAATGTCTGTTATTGGATTTTCTCCATTTGTTCTTGTGATAGCTGTCTGCAAATGTCCCACAAAGTCAGCAAAGGGTTCATTTGGCCCTTGTGTTATTTTTGTGAAGGCCCCATCCTTGTCATCTTTATTTTGGAGGGAAGCCCATGCTTTTGTAGCATTAGCAGCAATTTGCTTATATGCTGCTATAGAATAATTAATTTGTACTGCGACATCTGCATAAGGACCGACACCTGTTAGTAGGTCATAGGTGATTGCAGCATGAACTCCACTTTGATTATTTTGTTGGGCTTGTATCCTACAGAGCTCACTATATTCAGAAAGCCACAAGTAGTTTTGTCCAGGTTCTAGACATATCTTTGCTATAGATTTCCAGTCATTAGGGGTCAAGATTTCAAAAGCCAAATTCTGTAATAACATCTTAACATAAGCTGATGCAGCCCCATAAAGAGTGCAAGCTTTTTTCAGGTCTTTGAGGATTTCTATATCAAAAGGAGAGTATCTTCTACTTTTTTGACCTGAAGAATTAAACTGTTGAATAACTGGAAAAATGTGGTGTTGGAATTCCAATACATTTCTCCCTTCTTCTTTGGCCTTAAGTAGTCCCTTTTGCAATCTACTCAAAGGAGCCCCTGGATGCTGGGGGGGGGGGAGGTGCTGGAGGAGAGCCCATTACCTGCTCCTCAGGTGGGGCTGAAGCTGCCTCAGATTCACCCTGCCCTTGAGCCTCACTTAAGTCTCCATGCCCTGTGGGGATATGGCCATTAATCTGTTCTTTGTCTTCCTCCTTTATCTCAGGCTTCCACATTTGGCCATTCTTAGAGTTTTTTCCTTTTCTCCTAGAACTTATACGGTATTTTAAGGCCAACTGTATCGTATTGTATAAATAAAATGCCTCGAAGGAAACTGAATGAGGACCGTTTTCATTGTTATATGCAGAGAGCTGTTGACCAACCAATGCCCAGTTATCTAGAGAGATTTGCTCTTCCTCTAAGAACCAAGAGGAGGTGCGTTTTAATATAGCCAGAAGTTTGGCTGCGTGTTCCCAAGTTACAAGTAGCCCTTGCTCTTCTATCAGCTTAAGCAGGCTTTCTATAGCACTACTCCTGGGTGGGGCTGGGGTTGGGGGGGTTGGGGTGGGGGATGGAGAATCTTTACCTAGGATCTGTCCCATTTCAACCAAAAAGTTACTAGTTTAATCTTTAAGAAAATAAGTTCCCTGTTTGTCTTATACTCACCTAAGTTCCTGGTCACTGGAGACTTCTTCAGTGAAAGTAGGGTCCTTGGTTCCCACGCTTGGGCACCAAATGTAATGACCGCATATTTAAAATCAGCCGGAGTCAGGAATTCAGGTTAAGGGAAAAATCTTCAATATTTATTGAAGTGAAGAGGTGAATAAAGATTGCGATAGCAAATATAGGCAAGAAAGATTGCGATAGCAATATGGGCAGTTGCGACAGGAAGCCAGCTAACAGAGAGAGATGTGAGCTGAGCCAACCGTGGCAATGGCAATCCCAAAAGTCTCTCCTTTCCCTTCCTTTTCCACTCCCCTGCCTCCACCCACCAACATCGTCATTTCCTATACAACCCACATCAGGACTTGCACAAAGAGTGGGCGGGGGCCATTCTTTCTCCAAGCTTATATATTAATAGAGTATGGTCCAATTACTATTTAGCCTCATGTGCTTGGGACCTCAGTGCATCAACTCAAGCCTCAGCCCATTACACAATATTATTGAAAGAATTTTTTTTTCCACAAAATTAGCCTTTCTTCAAAATCTGAGAAGAATTATAGAATTTACCTTCACCTTCCTTCACCTATTTAGTTCTGGTTCCACATCATTGTGCTTTTACTATGATAGATAAGCTCTATGTATCATGCATCCAAGTATTTATCTATTTGTTTTTCCCTATGGGGATAGGTAGGCCAAATATTTTAGGGTGATTACTCTAAATCTTATTTAGAGTATGGAGACTTCATAATTTACTGGGTTTGCTAAAAATCATCATTTTTTTTTTTTTTGCTTTTTTTTGCTAAGGCAATTGGGATTAAATGAACTGCCCAGGGTCATACAACTAGGAAGTGTTTAGTGTTTGAGGCCAAATTTGAACTCATGTCCTCCTGACTTCAGGGATGGTGCTCTATCCACTGAACCACATAGCTGCCCCATTTTGTTATTTATAAATTCAGGCATCCCGGGAGAACCATCATGTGTAGAGATTTCCTCTTTGAATTGGAGTCTGCATGAGATCTTCTCAAGGATAGTGATGGAAAAAAAATTATCAGGCATATTTCTCTTACTGCTTTATAGCTTAATTTGTGCTAATAATCATGGTATCATTAACTAAAGTAGTATTTGTTGTTGTTGTTGTATCTGGCCCTTTATTCTAGAAGATGACAAATGACATCACAAGGATAATGTCTTAACTTGCTTGTGAACTAGTTTTAAGTGAGGCAGAGCTACAAAAAATCATCAACCTCACCCTTTTTTCCAGAATCATCAAAATCCAGTGGCAAAAAAATTCAAGATGATTAACAATGGAGAGTTTTGCTTCCTAAATTAAGGTTTTTCCAAGTTCTCATTTTATCTGAGGTAATGTACATTCAATAACTAAAGAGTAGTAATATATATTATATATATAAATATAAAATCATAAGATTATTGTATAAATGATAAGTCATATGAATGGTTTTCCATCATTAAGAGGAGTAGTAGTAGTAGTAGTAGTAGTAGTAGTAGTAGTAGGGACAGCTAGGTTGTGCAGTGGAGCACCAGCCCTGAATTCAGGAGGACCTGAGTTCAAATCTGATCTCAGACACTTAACACTTCCTAGCT